>NC_142845.1:4545454-4848484 GCF_061612785.1 Hesperophylax consimilis
AGCCTACATTTTCAAAAATCTAAGAAACATATTGGACAAAGTTACATTAAAAACTGTATATTATGCTCTTGTTCAATCAATGCTTTCATATAATGTTGTCTGTTGGGGTTCTTGTAACAAGACTACCTTAGAGCCTTTGAATGTTGCGCAAAAATTAATTTAAAAAATAATGTATAAGAGAAATTTTATGTATCCATCAAAGTTATTATATAGTGAAAGCAAAATTATGACAATAAGGCAGTTGTACATAATACAGGCTCTCTGTAAATTTTTCAACAACACTATTACTGCTAAAAGATCTCAACAAGTGCGCAGCACTAGAATGGGTTCTTCTTTAATGTATCAGCCGGTGTATACCAGAACATCCTTCGGACAAAGGAGTTTTTCATATAAAGCTCCGTTGCTATATAATATGCTTGGAGAAAATATAAAAACTATAGGTACGTTAAATTCATTCAAGAAAATGGTCGAAATCTCCGTACTAGCTGAGAGTGATGATTTTGGATCACCCATGTTGTCGCTTATATCATAATTCCTTGTGGAAGCTCTGTTTCGATACAATCCTTATTTACTTACTGCGCATGTACTTATTTACTTCTAAAATAACTTTTGGTTATATATTATTATGTTACTTATTATTATTATTATCTACTTAATTATCATATTAATATTTACTTTAATTATTGTCCAGCTAAATTATTTACTTACTTACTTTTTATTATAATATTATCTACTTACCTATCGGTTATTATTTACCTATTTTTATTTAGTTATTTTTATTTTTTCTTATAATCTATTATTCATACTATCCATGTTGTAATTGTTAGTATGGTTACCCTATGCTTGTGTCTGATAAGCCAGCACAGGTACCTTGTACTTTAGTTAACAGAAGAATATTATTGTTGCCAACTTACTTACTAATGCTTCTTTTGTTGACATTTTGTTTTTATTTTTTCATACATTTGTTACTAAAATTTTGTTTTAATTTTATCTACCGGTCTCAAAACGTCCGTGTCATAAACTTTTCTTTTTTGGTTTAAATTTAATTTAATTTAATGTTGTTATTATTTTAAATTTACATATATGTATTTTTTTAAATGATATTATTGTAAAGCTGCACATCTTGATACAGGAATGCCCTAGTGAGATGTGCAGAGCATGCTTTTTATGTAAAAACTGTTTTTTGAATGAAATAAAAACAATCTTTTGTATTTGTTAAGTGATAAATTAAAGACGTCCACTGACTCGGTATAATTATTTCCCTCCATAAGTATTCTGGGCAATGAGAATACATATGGTAGTTAGTACCAGAATTTCTGCACTGAAATAATTATTAATATATATATATATATTTTTTTTTATAGTTAATACCTCACAAGAGTCCCAACTGCTCCCGTCTGGAGCCAGTGAGACTATGGCATCCCCAATTGGGGGATGTTGTGAGGCTGAAGGTAAGTGGGGAAGGGGGAGAGGAAGGTGGGGAAGTACCTGGCTATTCAGATCTAGTCACTAAACACGGCTAAAGCCGTTTGGAGCAACGTTTCAATTCTGAATGGTGGTCTTACACCAGGGCGATACTGGTAGTATCTTCCACTCTGGAACGTGCCGCAAATATACTATATATTATTTTAATTAATTAATTGTGAAATAACACAAATTAATCAAATAAAATTTATTTACGCACGCCGGGTTCGAACCCGCGACCTTCGGAATGGCAGTCCAATGCGTTACCACTGGACTATGCCGGCCGTCAAATATGTATTACATTCAGCAGAGTCTAAGGATTTAACAGTAGTTGACTGCATGAATTTCTCCAACTTTGTCAGGGTCGATGTGATTGATGGTTTCTATATGTAATTACTTAAAGCAATTCTTGTATATCACTGAATAGATGAGAACAACAATACATTTATGTAGGTACCTACCCAGTTCAATTTAATGGTATTTCACCTCAAGTAATCGACCAATGTGGTCCAACTATAGGTCCAACCTTCATATTGAAGTTGAGTGGTTCATTTATGCCCCAGTGAATTCAGAATTCAACAAGATCTCTCAGCCTACTTACAGATTACAGTTTTTTTAAATGTGGGTGTGATATATTTACACTTTGTAACTTTTAATTGGCATGCACTTGCCATCAGGTAAAAGTATATAATTAAATAGAAAGTTTTCACGTTAACCCAAATAGTTAAGTCCGACTGTCACAACCATAAATAAACCACTCACGCCACAACTTTTGTTATCAGGTTATCACAGTTGTTTTGTTGTTTACAGTTTTTATGTTAGTAAATTCCAGTGACTAAAGAAAATAAATGGTAAATTCTATTCTCAAGAGGTTTTATAAAGAATATCATATTATAAACCGCCGATGAATAAATAAATTCAAAAGTGGTTTATTAATTTGATGTTCATTAAAAAGTGCTATCTGTAAACTGCTGTAAACATTGAATTCAAATCTGCCGCGTGATATCTGCGGCATAAAAATGAGATAGATACACAATATACCCATTGCATCACCATACTTCGTAATATTATGCTGAAAAGCTTGCAGCTAAAACACGAGATTAAAGCAAAAAGTACCAACATTGTTACAATACGAATGTACGGAAAATTATCATTTTTTATGAATGTTTTTTTACTGTCTTATTTTCTTTATCCATCATAGACGAGGTACGTGAGAACGTGGGTGTATTTTTTATCATACAGTTTAAAGACGGTATGCGCAATCAAAACGCGCAGTGGGAATTTGATTCCTATGTTGAGAAATGGTTGAGAAAATTGACACAGGTTTAACAATGTTTACATTCCTAATCTAAAATAACAAACCAACTAAAACTGCGAAAATTGGATCCGTTGCTTACAGATTAATGATTTTTAGACTTTGAATGTGTTGTTAATGCAGATTGTCATGTGGTTAATGCTAAATTATGGCCGGTTATTATTGAACAAGTGTACCATAGCAACTGGCGGAAGGCACATAACAGAACGAAATAAATCGAAGTGCTCTGGGTTAGCGGTATGTGCGTAGTGGTTTGTCGCTCGTGAAAAGTCCTTTTTGTGCTTCTAATTGCGCTTGATTCCCATCGGATTGTACGTGACTGCTAGCTGACAGTGATTATACACGATAATGTCGGTGTTGGATGCATAGTAAGGTAAGATATTCAGATTCTAGTGCGTCTCAAAGATACTCTCACTTTGTCAACGGGAAAACAAAAATACACAAAAATTTGAACAAAATCGTGTTTACTTTTGATATGGGTTTGTGTCATGATATTTGTGGTTTGTTATAACATAAGTGTAAGGTTTTCGAGAGAATAATCAATATTCGGTCAATATGTCATGACCTTACTTGGCTGATATATTATCTAAACAAGCTTGCGTGGTGAGGGGCCGTTTGTTATTCGTTATTGCAATGCAATATTCATGTAAATGTGGGTTTTGATGGGATTGTGACGTTCGGACGAAACAAATCGAAGAGCAAACGGATTTGCGCCTCTTGTGTCAGTAGTTGTTATGAAAATCATTCTTTGTTATGCGAGTCAGCTGTTTGGTGTTGGAGATTCTTACGCAACCGTAACCGACGGACGTTCACGCCATTTATTTTCTCTATTTCCATTGGTTAAAAAGAGAAAGCATGTTCTTCAAACGTTTCGAAGCTTTCGGATTACGAGTAGGTGTATCATTTGACAGAAAGGTCACTACAGGTATCGCAACCAGGGATGAGCCGAACACAGTATGATTCTCACACGGATGATTTGTTTGCATACAGCACGTTTCGAACTTGTACTTCGACTTCAGAAATAAAGCAAAAAAAACTTATTTTTCTTCAGAAAACGTTATTTGAAAATATTCTGTGTATGTTCTAGGTACAGATCGACCAAATAATATTATTTTACAAATCTATTTTTTTTAGATTTATTTATTCGTCTATATTTTATATTGATGGAGTTTGAAACATCTTAACCGAATTAAAATTTTATTTTAATTGAGACCGGCCATTACTTTGGATTTGTTCCTGAAAATTGGGAAGACCCAAAACACATAGAGCACGCTTAATTACGGAGGCGATTTAAATTCGCAAGAATCCCATTATCATTATAAAGACGACGGGGTTAAGCTCAATCGTTCTTGGTATCCGGTAATTGACGGATACACCAAATCTAAACGATGAAAACTTTTTTAAATCATACTGTATACTAGAAGATTGAAGTTGCCAACATGGTGTCACATCTACATACATAAGCGCAATCTTTCCACATCTGCCCTGACGATGGACACTGTAATGCTGTCCGAAACGTAGGCTAAAGAAGGAGGTAGCGCAACACGGCATAACTAACTAACTAACCATCGCGCCGTTTCTCCGCAGGGGTAGGCAGAGAGGACGGACCGCCAAACAACTCGGTCTTGGCACACACTCCTTGCCTCATTCACATTTATACATTGTCTCATACATACTCTTCTATTATTCTGACTCTTGACATGGCTCGACCCAAGTATCTGATTCACTTTGTAGTGCCATGTCTTCCTCGGGCGTCTCCGACTTCTGCTACCATTCGCATTTGCATCGTATTCTCCTTACACGCCTTTCTTCGCTCATTCGCTCTACATGCCCAAACCATGTAAACGTCCCTTTCTTTATCTTACTCATTAAACTTACATCAGCCTTGCACTCTTTGCGGATCTCCACATTTCTCACACGATCATACATGGTTTTACCAGAAAATATTTTCATTGATAAATAAAACAGAATAAATGAATTCTATTTTTCAACTATTTAACTAGCTTTATTATATATTTTTTAAATATACTTATCCTTCTTCTGTAAAAGCCCAGCTACACTACTCGCGAAGTTGATCGAAGTTGACCTAATACGATAGTGTGGGCACGAACTTCGCTTCGCTTCGGGCATCTTCGCTTCGCTTGGCCCGACTTCCGATTGTTGTCGGTAAATGCGCCCGAGTCAAAGGACTCGAAGTTCGAACACGAAGTGTCTGCCCACACTACTCGGTTCACTTCAGTTCGCTTCGAGACGTCGTGTTTGGTGGTTGTTCGTGCGCAGAGTCATAGTGACTATACGTAATAAAATATGGCTTCTACACTGTGGTCACCAGTGGCGGCCGGTGGTCAAAATATGTGGGGGTTCACCGGATTACAACATTCAGTCATAAAATAAATTAAATAAAGGTAGATACCTATTTATAAAGAAGTTCTATTATCTGCTCCTTTTGTTTAGCGAAGACCTCTATCAATGCTTAACACTGATAGTGCGTTCAGTCTGTCCTGGCTCAACGTGTTTAAAAAAGATTTTATTCTTTTTAACGTTGAGAAACATCTTTAGCTTTCATCTGAGGTCATTCCAAACGTCATGAATGGCGCACAAAATTTTTAGTAATTTCACAGTCTCGCGAAAGTCTTCTAATAAACAAGTACTATAAAAAAGTTGTAAAATTGATAAAGCGCCGTTAGCTTTTGTCGCGAGCGTAAATTGCACAGAGTTCATCTTTTACTGAACTTTATTTAGGAAGTCATACGTTTTAAGCGTCACATTGTAATCATGTTCTGGGAAATTTGACCTTTATCGATTTTTATTAAATAGCTCATTATGGTGTTTAACTTAGGCACGGTAGCCTGAATCCAATTGCATTCTGATGTCAACTTTTCCTAAAACCTTTAAGCTCAAAACTTTTTGTAAGTGTAAATGACAAAAATTATGTTTTTTGATTTTTTCAGAAAGGTGAGTTACATCAGTAACACCGCTGATTGTCCAAACTGAATCAATATCGTAAATTAAACACGTAAAACAAAATAAACTATTCAATTGATCACATGCACAGAGCTACGAACCTTTGTTATACATTGTTTTGTTAAATGATCGAGTAATTCGATTCAGATTTGCACTCTTGTTTTATTATCAGTTCAGGTTTAGGTGGACCGGCATTTTTTATTATCACTTTGTTTTCAAAACTCGACCTATTGTTTTTAATATATTCCACATTCAAACTCATTCTTAATTTATACGTTGAACAATCACAAAAGTAATCATAAATTAGTATAACCTGTGCAATTGATATGCCTTATTAATAATTGATATACAAGATCGATATAACCTGCAATTAAACTTTAAAACTTTCGCAGAGTAAGAAAAGTTTTTAATTCAACAGACAATGCCCATTGCCCGGTAACGGCGAGTACTGACTAAACTGATAATAAGTAATCTGACCATCACTCATCTCTTAATGACATGTTTTATCCTGTATGCTTGTATCGAAGAAGCGGAACATTCGCTGAAAAATAGCAGATGGTAAATTGGAACCACGATATCGACAATAATATCAAACATACGCGTTTTAGTTTAACTTTCTACCGAATAAACCGTTCCTTCTGATGTGGTGGTAAAACCCCGAACGCCGTCCTTGATATGGTATTATTTGCAAAGAATAGTATGAACTAGTATGTACCCACGCTTTCGACTGTTCCACAGAATATGCGACAAAGCTATTAAATTTTGGATCGCAATCGAAAACGAACTGCTACGAACATAGGCACAAGTCAAAGTCGGTCTGCACGTTAAGCGCGCTTAATAAGTAGGTACCTTTTGTATGAGATATTATAACCGAACCGAATTTCGTATTGTGATTAGCCATGTCGGAAATCTTGTTGGTTGTTCGGCGCTCGGGAGCACATATTAGCTGGCCGCCACTGGTGGTCACAGGACCTAATTTTTTTGTTCCTAGAAACACTCCAATCCGAGGCGGTTATTTGGGACCCAATTGAAAGGGACCATAAAGATAACTAACTAACCATCACGCCGTTTCCCCGCAGGGGTAGGCAGAGAGGACGGACCGCCAAACTACTCGGTCTTGGCACACACTCCTTGCCTCATTCACATTCATACATCGTCTCATACATACTCTTCTATTGTTCTGACTCTTGACATGGCCCGACTCAAGTATCTGATTCACTTGATCGTGCCATGTCTTCCTCGGGCGTCCCCGACTTCTGCTACCATTCACATTTGCATCATATATCCTCCTTTTTTAATATTTTTTTTATAGTGAATACCTCACAAGAGTCCCAACTGCTCCCGTCTGGAGCCAGTGAGACTATGGCATCCCCAATTGGGGGATGTTGTGAGGCTGAAGGTAAGTGGGGAAGGGAAAGAGGAAGGTGGGGAAGTACCTGGCTATTCAGATCTAGTCACTAAACACGGCTAAAGCCATTTGGAGCAACGTTTCAATTCTGAATGGTGGTCTTACACCAGGGCAATACTGGTAGTATCTTCCACTCTGGAACGTGCCGCAAATATAATATATATTATTTTAATTAATTAATTGTGAAATAACACAAATTAATCAAATAAAATTTATTTGCGCACGCCGGGTTCGAACCCGCGACCTTCGGAATGGCAGTCCAATGCGTTACCACTGGACTATGCCGGCCGTCACACTCCTATCTTCGCTCATTCGCTCTACATGCCCAAACCATCTAAGCGTCCCTTTCTTAATCTTACTCATTACGCTTACATCAGCCTTGCACTCTTTGCGGATCTCCACATTCCTCACACGATCAAACATGGTTTTACCACACATACGCCCTTGAGGTGATTTTTCACAAAAACGGCGCTTTACAAATTATCCAATTATTATTATTATTATTATTATACGCCTCAGGGATCTCATTTCAACAGCATTTAATCTACTTTCATCCTTTATTTGCCACTTGAACGTCCATGTTGCCTAGTGCACGGACTCCGAGAGACTGAGCCATAAATATACCACTCTCTAGATCGATATCTTCGGGCTTTTTGTATACAACAGAATTATACAGTACTTAACCACAGATATACAAGCAGTACCTACCGTGCGGAAAAGAGCAGTAGACAAGATAGAAAAAACTCAAGGTCATCTAAAAGTAAGATGAAACCATAGACAATATAATTGCTCTCGGCCTACTCCATTCATTCACTAGCCCAAAAAAAATATTTTAAAAATAAAAATGTCCTTGAAGCAGAAAAATGTCGAAATGTTTTCCAAGGGGCAAGGTTCATCTGACTAAGAAAATAAACTTTTACAGTGCATTTCCTTGAGATGAAACTTGTAAATCTGAGAAGAAGAAACCCAAAATGACAAGCAATTTGCAAAAACACTGAAGAAAATTTCCAAAACATGATTGTCCGACAGTATGACGAAGAATTCCGACATTTTTCATCCTCATGAACTCATGGTTACATATGTTTAAAAATCTTTAATTTCACCAAAACAATAAGATAATACAGGATAACACTAATCAATAACATGAATAAGTTTATCGATATAATAAATAACATTTATACGTTGTGGAGGAAGACATAATGTCAAGTATGAAGCATTGTTCAAAAAACCGAACGAATAACCTAAAACTGTTAATTCACTTTAAACTTGAACTTACGTAGGTAGGTTGAATATAATATGTTTGTAACTCGCTAACACTACACTGGCTTATATTGTATTTTTATCACGAACAACTTTAACACGCAATATTTTCGACGGAAATGATAGTATTTCGGCAGAAAATGACAACCCGCGTGTATAAATAAACCACTGTCATTTTGTTTGAATGATTTGAAACTGTCAAAATTCCGTCATCTCTTTCTGTTACACGAGTCATTATGGTAGAGAGCGAGAGATCAAACCAATCCTTCTGTTCTCACCAATGAGATCTGAGCTTTTAGCCATATTATTCGTTTTCTATAAGAATTTTGAGGTGGGCGTGGCGGTTTCAAATGAGTTTCGAGGCCAAAGCTTAGTTAAATGCCCCTGGACTGAGCTACTCGCGAAGTTGCACGAGTGTGTGGGCACGCACTTCGGACTTCGGCTAACTTCGTCGAGGACTTCGTCGAAGCGCCGAAGCGAGTAGTGTAGCGGCCGCTTAAGAATTTAAACTCGTTATAATACGATTTCGCTACTTCAATAATATTAGACCAGCTGTTTTTGCCTCATTCGAGGCCGGAATGATTACAGAATCAAGTTCAAGGTCGTTCGCACGTCGCTATGTCGAAACCTTCGCGCTTTACATATAATAATCGCGCTTACATAGACTACTCACAACATTATATTCAATATTTCCTACGCGGGTGTGCATAATACTCGCAGTTGGTATTCTATTCTACGTTGATTTGTGTGTATTGTAAGCATTTATTTCACATTAGCTATTTAGATAATAAAATTAAAAAACTAAGTTATTTTTTCAAAACTAGGAATGTGCTCATTAAAAAAAGACTTAATCAAAATCTACATGGTTCTCTGCCAATCACTGTTAGAATACGGTATTATCGGATGGGGCAGTGCAAATAAAAATATACTTGATCCACTAATTAAAACTCAAAAAGCCACCATGAAAATTATACTGGAAGTTCCTGTAAGAACTAGCACTGACGAAATCTTCACTTCAATCTTAACATCATGTCAATTAAACAACTTTATTCTAAAACTATACTCAATTACATTCATAAGTACAAAACCCAAGAAATAACAACAAACACGTACAATAGAAACACTAGATCTCATGGTCAAAAACTTATCCAACAAATAACTACTAATACAACTTTTGGGCAAAAATGCTTCTTATATCATAGTATTAAACTCTACAATAAAATACCACTCTCACTCAAAAACCTCAACATTATAACATTTAAATCTCAAATAAAAAGCTGGATACTTAATATAGGGGGATCTAAAATAGAAAATATACTGATATCAAACACAGACTAAAACCGAATCTACTAAACTAAACTATACAAAAAAACACTATCTTACTTATTTTAAAATTACTTAAAAAAAAAAATTCTACATTTATTTATTTCACATATACGGCACAACATGTGCCATTCACATACTAATTTAAAGAGAATAGTACAGCAACATAAGGAATGCAACAATATAAATGTAAGTATAATGGTATAATCAGTAAATAGTAAGTAAGGTTAAAAGTATGAAAAAAAGAGATTTTTAAAAAAAAAATTTTTATAGTGAATACCTCACAAGAGTCCCAACTGCTCCCGTCTGGAGCCAGTGAGACTATGGCATCCCCAATTGGGGGATGTTGTGAGGCTGAAGGTAAGTGGGGAAGGGAAAGAGGAAGGTGGGGAAGTACCTGGCTATTCAGATCTAGTCACTAAACACGGCTAAAGCCATTTGGAGCAACGTTTCAATTCTGAATGGTGGTCTTACACCAGGGCGATACTGGTAGTATCTTCCACTCTAGAACGTGCCGCAAATATACTATATATTATTTTAATTAATTAATTGTGAAATAACACAAATTAATCAAATAAAATTTATTTGCGCACGCCGGGTTCGAACCCGCGACCTTCGGAATGGCAGTCCAATGCGTTACCACTGGACTATGCCGGCCGTCAATATAAATATAATATAAGTAGCAATCTGTTATATAGTAATAAGTCGAAGTAACAAATTATATGTAATAAATAATATACAAAAAAGTAGTATAAGGAAGAATGAAGTGCTTATAAAATGTCTAAAAGGCATTAAGAGTTTGTAAAAAATAAAATAAAAGATATTAGAAAGGTAGATACTATTAGAAAATGAAAGGAATAAAATATATACTATTATAATATGAAAAGGAAACAAAAGTAATAAATTACGTAAATCTACCGGTAGAATCGCGTGTATAATAATAATGTGCGACACTGCTTGACAGTCCGATAAAGTTTTACAGACATACTAATATTCATAATAATGTCTATGCATAGTACCTATGATGACTATGATATATAATGCACTGATATCAGCTTCTACCTATCGAGTACTAGTAGTTTTTAATCTGAAGTACATAAACATTATGATGGTATGGTATTACTCGACAATTTTTGTTTGATATATGTTTATAATTAAATTCATATGTTACTTTGTTGTAATATTAATTTCTTATAGTTAAATTATAATATGTAAATGACATCCTCGGCACGGGAGATCCCAGTGAGGATATCATTATCTCTATATGTTACTAAGAAAAGAAGACAATAAATCATTATTATTATTATTTAGTTACATATCGATTTTCTTGTTATATTCTCTGTTGTAACTCGCAATGTAGTATTAAAATAATTATCTCAATTTGTGTTCATTGTAGGCAACGATGCTACAATATAATATCTAGACTTGTTTTAAAAAAAAAAATTATGACTGACTGCTTCCAACCGGCTGGAGCCAAGTGGTGACTATGGCATCCCTAATTGTGGGTGTTGCTAGGCTGAAGGTAGTGGGGACTGGGGAGGGGAAAGAGATGAGGAAGATGAGAGCATAATATTTTCGGACGGGAAACAACGGTATTATTTAAAATTTTCAAAAAAAAAAAATATTCTTTGGCGTCTACTAGTGTTTGCCGAGTAATTAAAACACTTTCTCATCACATATGAGGGCATTTTGGTATTTTAGGGCAATTTACTTAGAAATAGCACCCGACCTTATGCTACGTAATAAATTTCCGCGAGCCGAGTCGCGAAATATGGGAATTAAATTTTATAATGCCACTCGACTAATTTTGTCACGAACCTCAAAATTTCCTATAAAATAATACACCTATAAATAACTATCATTATTTTTCTAAAATATCAATTATTATTTTAGTCTAAATGACGTTTCAATTCGGCCAACATTATGAAATAGCAACAATGATTCTTTTTTTAAATACACACTATTTGAAAATACAACACCGGAATGAAATGCAATTCGTGACTCGTGACGTCAGAATCAACGGTTTCAGTCGTACCAACTAAACAGATAGTTTAATGTGTTTTATTAATTTTTAAATGAGGAATTTATAAATTCTACGTATAAATTATACATAATAAAACTTATATATTAAAAAAAACAGCTTTTGTTGATCTGTATATACAGGGTGTCCGGAAACTCGTAGTACAAGCGGGAAACTGGTGAATCTACATCACATTTGGAGTCGATTTTGTAGTATATTTTTTTTATTTGAGCTTTCGTTATCGAGTAAATCGAGTTTGAAGTTGATTTTTTTTTTTTTTTTTTTTTTTTTTAATCAAATTCTTATAAATTATTACTGAAGATCGAAGTACCCAACTAATTAAAACTATTTGAAAGTAAAACAAATGAAGAAACTCGGATTTGAAGCATTATTTTGAAATCACCCTTCATTTAACCCGGTGTAATCATAAAATATTTCTGCTCTGCAGGGTTAAAACATCTGTTATTCAACCCTAAACACCAGAAAAAACTTTAACCCTAAAATAGCCGAAAAATTTTTTTTTTTGGTTTTTTTTTTTTTTTGAAAATGCTCAAATCAAAAAACTTTATGTTTTTTTGGGTTCCCCATGTGGTGTAGATTCTCCAGTTTCCCGCTTGTACTACGAGTTTCCGGACACCGTGTATATATATATATATATATTAAAATTAAAAGTCATAACATTTTTCACTGGAGTTCCTTATTAAAACCAAAGACGTCCTTTGCTCCATATTATAAGATTTGTTATTCAAATTTTCGTTTTCTCCGCAGGCAGGAAACATCCGTAAATCAGACGGGCTTGGCAAAAATTATATTCTAGCATGTCCTGATCTTAATCTCAAAATGATTCTCATTTCCGATCCCTTCATATTTATGTCATTGATCCATGGAATCTAAAAAGTCTCTTCTGGGTGTTTTTGTGGCGGTTTTATTTATTATGATTATCTTGGATTATAATATTCTTTATGTGCGAAATCCCGGAACGCACATATGAAACTAAAAACCTATGGAATATTTCATAAAACATAAATTCGGTTTCGAATATCAGTGTGCAGCGATTGAGCAAATATACTTTTTTTAATTTTGTGTTTTTTGTTCGCTTGTATAAATGCAATGAATATTGTTTTAGTATTTAAGTGTTTGTTATTTCTAATTTTGAAGCAGTTAATAATTCATGGTGGAATTCCATTTATGACTTATTGATTAAAAACCTTTATAAAAGTTTGGGTACCTACCCTTATTGTCAGAACGTTTGAACATGTAAATGATTGACGTTCGTAGCATATTCATTGGATTCTTTCAGAATAATGTACATCATTTTGCCAAATGATTTACTTTCCATAACACATGCTTTATTTTCAAAATAATGCAATTTTTCACTCTCATACAATCCTTCACGTAAATTACATTGTTTCTGACACTCTGATGTCTGCATTATCAAACGAATGTTTTCAATAATTTTCGTTAACCAGGAAAAAAAACTTTGCATCTATTAATTTTCCAGATAACATCTCCATCAACTGGTGCCATCCAGCTAATGCTATAATTTCCAGATGGATAGTTCAATTGCTATTATTGGCCAGCTGTTATGCGATACTTTGAACTTCTGTTCATAACTCTTCCAACAAACTGAATTGCCAATACACAAAATACCGTATCAACTAACCCTCAATTAATTTAATTTAATTTAATCCCAGCCGAGCTTTTACTTGGATTTTTAGAACAGAATATACTTAGTGAGCTATCGAAAATTATACAAAAAGTTTTAAAGCATGAATAACGTTAAAATGTTGTTTATTAAGTTTTTAATAAGAAACAATATTAGTAAAACATATAACAGTAACATAAAATAATATAGAAACTAGAACAATTACTACATATCGGACAAAGTTTGAATTCCTGCTCTATGGTTGGTGGGAGCAGAACAAAGCTGATAATGCCAGAAAAATGACAAACGTCATAAAGAAACATAGCATGTTGAAAACACTGCAGTATCTGGGAAAGCCAAATATCATGCGGTAGGCGTTGTTATACTGCACTTCTATTATCATCGCCTATAATTATAAGGATTCAATAAAGTGCTGGTATAGATTACGCTTAATTCTATAAATGGAGTCAGTAAATATATCAATAGTACCCCCAAACATATTGTCCAGATCATACATGCTATAGGTTAATGAGTGTCTGATAGTTGGCTGTGTATGAATTGCAGAAGAATATTACATTTTGTATTGTGTTCCTATAGTCGGCACATGGAATTTAATAGTGGCGACATTCGCAGGGCTGTCAATTAGGTTATTAATGACTCTGTGTAACACATCCAGGTCTGACACAATTCTCCTGTCAGACCGCGTTATTAAATGTAATTATTCAATGTGTATGCATGTAAGATATTGTAATGAGTTTTGGAAAATCGATTTACTTGACATTTCTGATGTTCAAAAATAAAGCATTTTGTTCATACCGTTGATGAAGTTGATCTATGTTAGTAATTAATTGATTGCTTTGTAATGAAATACTGTGGTTCACTGTTCCGACCGTATTATAAATACGAGACACGTGCGGAGGGCGTTGGATGGTCATAGAAGGGAGAGCATGAATTAGATATTTAGATAAGAAGCAGGGATGAAGGTCAGGATAATATAAAGGTACCATTTCGGAGAATGTCGAGAGCGGTGCGAAATAAAGTACATTGCAGACTCAAGTTGAGGATTTGGGGTTACACTCGAAAAAAGACAATCATTGCAATCTGTTGTTCCTACGTAATGTATGTGGTTACCCATTAAAATGAAATATGAAGATAAGGTGTAGCGAAGGCAATTTAAATAGGGATGGATGGAGTGATGGTTGGACGCTGTGGGGACGAACATCGAACAAGGAACTGAATAGAGACATCAGAAGACCGGCAGGAGTGCACGCTTTTCCTAGAGGCCAGGGACCCTTCAAGGGTTGTAGGAGCTTTTTGATGATGCTGGACGGAGTAACAGACTAACCTAGTTGTCAAGTAGGTACCTACATTAAATAGGTTACGATATTTGTATATACAGGGTGTATCGGCACGTACCCGACAAACTTTAACCAGCTATTCCTTAGCGCATTTGGAGTAAAAAATGTTATGGGCACTTTGCTGTCCGGTAACATTTTTTTTAATAAAAAATTTACTATTCATATTTTCATCACATGTCACCAATGTTTTATCCTTTGTCAAAGTTTGAAAACCCGTCTGGCAATATTTTGTTCGAGTTTCGTTGAATAATGTACGTACGTACCTACATTGGCGCGCTTTTACAATCACAACGAAATGGCATGGCACCATTCGTCTCATATTTAACTATTATTATTTAGTGTGTACGAAAGAGCGAGGACACTTTTTGATACACTTGCTAATAACAGCTGTTGAACACGAGAAACAATTCCAATGACAGTGACGGAGTGTGGATTTTTTTGTTGTTTTTAATTGAAAAACAATGTTACCGGACAGCAAAGTGCCCATAACATTTTTTACTCCAAATGTGCTAAGGAATAGCTGGTTAAAGTTTGTCGGGTATGTGCGGATACACCCTGTATATATGTAGAGAAGAGTGGTGTGGTTACATTTCGAGAAATTTTGCACACTTGACCTTATAAACAAGAGAAAGCTCACTGTCTACACGATATTTCGACAAACCACCCCCACATCCCCTTTTCACATCCCTTAAAATAAAATAAACCCCGGCAACGCTGGGTGCTTCAGCTAGTCTGTGTATATGTTCATAATACATAAAGAAGAGTGTCTGGGTTTATTTTTTATACAAATCTACAATTTTATTCCGAGATTGATGAAATTTTGCGCACTTGACCTACAAAACAAGAGCAACTTCACTGCCTATTTGAGAAAAACCACCCAATCCCCCTTTCCCACCCGCTAAAGCAGAATAAAGCCCGGGCAAGGCTGGGTGCTTCAGCCAATTACTAATATACCAATATGGGTTAGTTAGTGTATTTATTTTAAAATTGTCGCACTTACGCTGAATCGAACCTACACAATTAAAATCATTGTAAGTTTCTGCAGATTTCAGAGTCTCTGTAATTGGCCTTGTGGAAAATTGCCAGATGACCGGAGCATCATGACTGTGTGGGTGCCACAGTGGAAGAAATTCTGGGGCAGGCCAAGGAAGACGGGGATTGACTGCAAGGAACATAATTGGAGCAGGAAGGAGAGGCCTGAGTACTGGAGGCGAATAGCTAAAAGCCGGAGCCGGCTAAAGATATTGTCAATAAAATCTCAATTTTATAAGGCACCATTAATGCAGAATTATTACAGTACCCATCCACCTTTAATTCAAGTCGTTTTCCGCGGAAATCACAAAAGCTACGAACTTTGAATCAATTCATTAGTGAATAAATGCGAGTGTTGACTTGTCTTGCTGCCCTATTTTCATGAGATCGTTTCTGTTGAGTTCCAGTTCAGCCGACTTCCTGTACCGATCAACCATTATTAGTTGCCAGTTGAGTACCTACCTATTTTATTGCCAATACCCAATCTAACTTTATGTAAAGTTTCAGAAATAACCGCTCCGTTCGTTTAGCAAGTTGCCACACCGCGGTCAAAGCGCTCACCGCATTTGCTCCAGTGCTCTCAGAGGCGTTTTATTTAGGCGGGACATACATTAATATTTTAGCTTTCAATATATCGTGTTTTAAAATCTATCCATTAATACTTATTTTCAACAAGTATATTTTTACACGGTGGATGTTCATTTATTTATTCTAGTTCTTCTCCCTACTAACCCATTCATCTTTTTGTGACACTCCTGCTCTGCTCTCAAAAGTTGGTTATCATCGGGGCAATTTTAACACTACAGCCCGAAACACCGTAGTGGGATTGTACTTACATATAGCAATCTCATGTTTAAACATAACTGTATCATACTTCGAATAAGATCTACCAACGTTGTCTTCATTTTTCTCACCGCTCATTCTGATTCTGATTGTTCTTTTTCAAATTTTCGTTTAGGTATCGCTAATATTGTCTTCAATAATTAAATATTACAATTTGAGGTTTTACTCATCAAGTTATTCCAAAAAATAAAATATTTATATTTCCTTTCTGATTCTTTATTTTTCTCTAGGCTTGTAAAAAGACTTATTTAAAAAAATGTTCGATCAAAGCAAAGGCCAAGAAGTGTCTATTCGCAATATTTAACCACTCGAGCGATGGAGTATTTTTGGGTAGATTTCCGGGCATTCGATTTTCGATTTGGTAGCGCTCATACAAAAAATCGTATCTCCGATTTTTTTTGTATATTAACCTCACACCGGATACCCTAAGGAAAATAATTTTTCAGAACCTATGTCATCGAATATTAATATGGAAACATATAAATTGCGCCATTCGGTTTAACGCCAATGAATCCACCTACATTTCATCGTTTATCCCGTATTTGTAGGTTTTAAAATTAATCAGTTGGCGGAAATTTAAAAATTATTTGGAATAAATTCAAAAAAATTGTTACCTAAATTTAGACAGCCATCGCTCAATACCTAAATATGGGTAGTCTTTGTTCGATTGGTTAATTAAAGCATTTTTAATATTTCTAGGCTGCGCGGTCTTCATCATACAAAACTTAAATTTGGTTTTCAGGCCAAATGCTTGACGAAACTGAATAATTATTTTTTTAATCTCAATGCATAGCAAATATCTAGTACGGATATGTTCTAGAAAATATAGGCCATTAAAGAATTCAAATATTCACGATTTTTGAGGCAACTTTGACAATTTTTTATTTTTTTTATTTTATTTTATTTATTTGGGAAAATCAACAGATTATTTACAAATATAAGAATAAACTAAATAATAAAGATAAAATCCAATAACATTTTCACTTAAAATTATAATAATAATAAAGAATATTAAAAAAACTAAGGGTTCTGTAACCGTGGCCTGAGAGATTTACAAAAAATACAATATTGTAAATAATAAATAAAAAATAATAACAGATCTAGGAACACAAATAAATAAAAATTTAAAGTTAACTGATATACTAATAACCAGCTAAATTTCAAAAATTTAAATTTAACTGATGAACTAATAACCAGCTAAAATTCAAAACATAATGTATTGTAAAATTTCAACACAGCAGCAATCAATAAAAGCACTACACAATAGCAATAATAACAATATAATAAATGTATACCTACAACTAAATTGAACACATGAGTATAAATTGGAAGGTAAGTAACTGGAAAGGATTCAAAGCAATAACATGATAACTTCCAGTAGAATATTTAAAATTATTTAATGTTAGTTATTACATATCTTTTAAAGGTTCCTAAATTACTTGTGAATATGTCTATATCATTAAAATTCTTATTAAATATACTACAGGCTCTGAATATAAACGCATTTTGTCTGATATTAGTAGAACATTTATGGAGATGAAAAAGTGATTTTGTTGTGAGTTATCGATAATTAACTCTGTAGTCCGTTGTCGCCGCCACGGCGACATAGGAAAAATTCTAATAACTCCAATGGCGCCGCAGCGGCGACATAAACAATGGGTATACATTTTATTGTTTAAAAAATAAAAGGGTCCTTTTATTTATATACACTTACGATTGGTTGTGCTTTTTGCTCTGTTTTCATACATAACAATAACTACGCATTCATTTTATTTGATAATTTTACTGGGCAATAAATATTCTCACTCCATCAGAGACCAGGCTCAATGGAAAACTGCATATTTTAAGAAAAGGTCCCAAGCGGGACTGTGGTCTGCTCGAAAAGGGAAGTAAAAGGTGGCAGACGGGAAACCAGTGAGTACTGTGACACGTGTTCTAACAAGCCACGTATGCATTTGGGAGACTTTAAAATAAAAAAAAATATAAGGACGATAATATATTAACAATCTTATATGATAATAAATATATATTTCTTAACATAACAATATCGATTTATCAAAAAAGATTTTTTTTTTCTTAAAATGTCGTAATTTTTCCTCATATTTTTACATTACACTCTATTGAGTAGCTCGTATACAGTATAATAAATAATTTGGACTACAAAGGGTTAATAAAAAAAGAATCTTTCCCAACCTACCAACTAAATACAGTGAAATATGAATTAAAAAATGAAACATCGTAAAAAAGACGTTTTTGTGTCTGAATTAAATTTAAACCCATCAAAATAGTTTTTTTAATTCATGTATTTTATTTTGTATATCATCATATTTTCATAGTAAAAAAGGCGAGATTATTTGATTAGTAATTTCCATTAAAATAATTGTCAAAAATCGATCGATCCTCAAAAATTGTTTTTTTTAACTGCCCATATTTTGTAATTTGAAATACAGATAAATAAAATAGCCCATATCCGTACTAGATTTTTGCTATACCCTTTGATTAAAAAAAATATTATTCAGTTTGGTTGAGTATTTTGGCCTCAAATACAAATTTAAGTTTTGTATGAAAAAGGCCACGCAATCGCTACCCTTAAGCTATTATAATAAAGCGTACATGGGGTGAAATTTCACTAAATTTCGCTGTCCAAATATATTAATATTAGTTACTGTAAGCCGCAAATGCCGCCTGTCAAAATTAATTTGTATTGTATTCAACCAATCAAATTATTATTACACGAAACTATCTAACCAGAACCATCTGCTATGCACTTTGTCAATCTTTAATAGAGTATGGTATCTTAGCATGGGGAGGAGCAAACGCTGCCGCCATTGATCCAATCTCTAAAGCTTAGAAACTGACGAGTACTCGTATAATAAAGATTATCCTCAAACTACCGATCACAAGCAGCTCGGATGAAATCTTTAGGAAAATCTGTGTTATGGACACTAGGCAACTTTATGCCAAAAACATACTGGAATACCTCTTCAAACACAAAACCACTTTTGACAATGTCCAAACTGCTCGTGACACTAGAACCAAAGGACATAATCTCTTACAAATCCCTTTCGCTAAAACAACTTTTGGCCAGAGAAATTTTAAATAATTTGCAACAAGGCTATATAATGCTCTCCCATTAGACTGAACAATTTTTTTTTGAAATATAAAACAGACACCAATTCTTGGATCATCAGCCAAGATACAAGATCAAATTTTGTTTATAGAAAACCCTTCATAAGTTTGTACTCCAACTAGATGCTGATTAACCAATTTATCATTTATTATTATTATTAATTATTTTTGATCATTTTCACATTGTCATTTAATGTAATGAAATCTTATATGTATCAAATAATATGTAAACACTAATTCATTAAAACAATGTACACTCATCTTCCAGCCACAAGCTAATGCTTCTATGGAAGAGGGGTCTTGAAATATTTTATCATATATTGTAACAAATAAACAAAAATGTACTTATATAATAAAATAAAAATGTATCCAATGGTGACCGGATAAATCATCACAATGATAATTCATCACATCTTTAAAAAGTTATATAAAGTCATGGAAAGTGATGAAACAAAAAATTTATTGACTGGGTTAAGTAGGTTAGGTTAGGTTATGTTATGTTATGTTATGTTATGTTAGGTTAAAAAAAAATTTTCGTCGTTTCTAATGACTTTATATCACTTTTTAAAAGTGTGTTGAATTGTCACTGTGTTGAGTTATCATGGAACCGTTTCCAATACGTCTGTCTCGACACATGTATATGAGACAGATATCGAAAAACACGTGTAAAAAAAACTTTTTTTTTTTTTTTAAAAGAAAGACAAACATTCCCAGGTTACGAATAACCCAACAATGTTTGAAAATCTCCTACTACCACCACAGAAAGCCGAAAATGTTGCTTGTGTTGTGATGGAGGACTTAGCCAGCCGAGGAATCGAACACGCGACGCTCGGGTGAGACCCAAGCGCTATGCCCACTCAACCACTGACCGGTCAAAATATTGATAATAAAAAATAAAAACGGTAGGTAGGTAGCTACCTACCTAATTGTTTAATGTCGTGTAAGTGTCCAAAAATGATGTGGCGAAGAAACTGGAATTTTTTCCTCATCCATATGAATTCGAACAAGTTGCTTACATCTACTACTAGAGGCGCTATCAGTGTTTAGGCCTTCACGGGCGTTTTACACGATGCTTTTTTCATACCGATTTCCATCTGGAAACTATATCGGTACCCATATGAAAAATCTATTATCATTACCTCCACACAGGAGGCCTTGTGGATGCTGTGAAAATGGTACACATTGAAGATGAGGACATATCAAATTTTTCCGTTGGACCCCAAACTCGGATGAGGCCCCGGCTAGGTGCCAAATTGCACATTGAGGACAAAATCACATTTTTATTCAATAGGATAATGTTGCTTATGCAATGATGGAGGACTTAGCCAGAATTAAATTGAACTCGCGAAGCTTCGGTTGGAATCCGACGCATTTGTCCTGATGTTTTAAACAACATCAAAAGATTTGTATTTAAGAAAATACTGAAATATCGTTGAGATACTGAATTTCCCGAAAAACAAAAATAGAAACTTTTTTGTTTGTTTTCCGGTCTAGAAAAAAGTTCACATGCTACGCATTTTCAGTGCCTTTGATAATGTAATTATTTGTATTACAATCCCTTCTCCTGGGGAGTGGGGATACCATGAAAAAATTTGTCCTGCGTCGCTTATCCGTCTCTTTGTGAAGATTAAAACAAGTTTTCCACTACCCTCGCTCTCGTCATCAACTACACATTAAAAAATACACATATATTTAATTTTTTATTTGACCTTTCCAAATGCAAAAATATATTTTCATACCACAGTCCAAAATAATAGTAGCGGTATTTTGAATTTTTAACTTTTAAATACGGGCCAACATTCGCAAGGGCCCTTTGCTAATGTTTGATGACTGCCCTTTGAATCTTAGATCCCCCCCTGCTCATATGGATCTTCTTATTGTGTAGATATATGATAAGACGACTCATATGAAAACTGGACGAAAAAAAGCATCGTGTAAAACGTACATTATATAGCATTGTTTTGGGTAAACTTGTTCCCTGCCAATTAAATATCCTTCGGTGTAGTTGCTACTCAACCGTCAGGTTTATTCGGGATACGATATAATAACATGTCGGGCGTATTGACCCCAACTATCTCCATGTAGTTAGTTGGTGTACTAGTGGCTCTCTCGTGGGTTCGGGCCTGCTTACGGCAACTGAATAATTCACGAGCATTGGATTTACAGATAGCCCCGCCACGGAATATTATAATACATTATTTGGTCCATGCTCTTAAACGAGGGTATCTTAAATTTAGATACAGACGTACTAGTTAATTCAAATTGGTGATAGAATGTTTCTTACTTTTATGTTTAATATTGTATTGTTTAATGTCCGAATGGCGGTTAAATGGACTTAAAATAAAAATAGAAGTTTATTCGATCGGGTTAAAATCACTTGGAAATAGGAGAGATGGATAAAACTTTACCCTTCGATTGCTGTTGGTTGCTGTTCGAGGGCTCTTAAAATTTATAGGTGTACACCTCAGAATCAGAATTAATTTTGTATGGATGGCACTAAACAACACTTACTATGAGTGACACACGATTGCTTTGAGTTCGAAGGCGAATGTGCGAGAGATACCATGATTCCTAAACTTCTGATTTCGGAAGAAATAAATCCCATTTTTTCGGGTCCATGGGTAGAGAATTTCGACAAGAGATTTCCCCACATTGCGATTTTCGCAAAAAATTGCCCATCTGTAGATTTTTGCCCAAATCGATAGATCTACCAAAATTTCGGTAGGTATGGCATCGTTGACTGACAGTAACTGACGTAAAACAAAATGCCTGACAGAATAGCGGCGTTGCGAGCATAATAGTAAAATTGATTGTTTTGTAAACAGTTGAGACCATATTATTATTTCTTTAAAATTTTTAACAAACAAACTAAGAAAATTGAAATTAAGAAAAAATACATAAAAATATATAATTTTTTTTAAATATATAATTTGTGGCTATATTAAATTGTCAGGGAACTGTAGCTTAACTTTAGGGATCTCGTTTCTACTGCGTCCAGTCTACTATCGTCCCTCCTCTGCTCCATGCCCCATTGAATGTCAGAACTCCATTGTGGACCGCGTCGTATATTTTCTTGACACCCTTTTCTTCGCTCATCCGCTCTACCCTTCCAAAAATATATTCATGTGTTCCCCAATATGATTTTATAAATTTGTCTAGCTTTGCATGACAATGTATTTTTTATTATTTCCATACACATTCAGTGCCATTTCTTTCAATTCCTCGAATCTGCAAATGCGAATATTTCGAATTTTCCACCATTTTCGTGTCGTATTTTTATTATTGCAGATACATATATACACTTATAATTTATTGGTATACACGAAATAGTTTCGCGAATCAGCGCACATGCACAATGGAGGGTCGCAGTCGGTGACCGAACCCGAGCCGGAGCCGGTGCGATCGTTGCCGTTTGGGTCAAAGATCCGGAAGTCTGAAATCTGCGTCGATTTTATTTTTAATAGTCCACTCAGAATTATTTTTGATGGATTTTTCTTGCGAAGTACCTGTCTAACTGTGCGGCGTGTCCGCTTAAAACTGGGGTTTCGTAAAATTATTCAGGATCTAATTGAATTCTAAATGATTGATGTTCAACTTATTACTAATGGTCACTTAGTTGTTCCTCTGGAACTGGAGTTCAGAAACAAAGTGAAACGAATATATTGACTGATAATATTTGGCCCTTATTTTGAAACATTTATTCATTAATTAAATTGCAGCACACCAGCCGAGAGTCAGTCATAAACACTGGAAAAATGTTACACTTTTTTGATAACAACCTTTTGTTCACACCTTCTTGGCTTGTTGACACTAGCTTATCATAGAGTGAACATTAGCTTATCTAAAAAAATGTATATTTTCAGTACGCCCCGGAGGAAATTAACTTCCTCTTTTTCTTCACTAGCATTCCTCTTTTTCCTTCCTACCCATTTCCTTTCATCTCAAAATATTGTTTTTTATTCATTAATAGTATTTTTTTATATAATTGATCAACATATTTTGCAGTATACAATTTTATGTACTTTCCTAATGTAAGCTGGGGTTTCGGTTCACGAAAATAGACAATAAAGAAAAACTGTACGGAGAAAACAGATTCGAAAAGGAAAAAAGGTTTCAACTAGGAAAAGAAAATATTACAGAAATATGAATAACAATTTTATATGTTGTAAAAATACGTTTGTAATGTGGAGGTTTTTTTTTTAAGAAGAGGAAATCGAGGAAGATCTGGGAAGGAAAAAGGTATGAGGGGTGGATAGGAATCTGGGGTTCAGGTGTTAAGGAGTAATGGACGTTTGAATTTATCTCTCCCCCTGCAGTGCAAGGTGATGGGTCGAGAGAGTCCTGCTGGAGAGATAAAGAGATCTTTCTAAACCAGTCTTTCCAAATACGGTCCGCCACACAGTAGGTGGGCAGACCCATCAGCCGCCAGGACCTAGACAATGCTAAGTCACCAAACGTAGCGAACCACTTGGGCCACCTATGGCAGAGGTGTTGGTTATCCAATGAATGGTTCTCGGGGCAGCGGTTACCCATACCCGCCTCCCAAATTCAAGATACAATTAATAATTATTATTAACATTCCCCTATTACGGTTGCCATAGTTTCACTGGCTCCCGGTAGTGGGATGGTTGTGTGGTGTTCAAACAACAGCAATCTCACTGCCAGTTTTATTGGTTCTTTTATTTCCTTCTCGAATAGGTTTTTTTTTATCTGGCCTTCCTCAAATCATTTCTGTGGTCAAATTATTAATCCCACCGACTCGATTTAAACGGTGTACTCACACAGTTCTACTTGCCGGGAAACTTGCAAGTGTGCGTTTTGTATTCAATAATAAAGTTTGCGCTCGAGTGATCAAACGATTATCAAATCGATTCGATTACCATTCAGGTTGGCTGCACCAATAAAACCCGCCGTGTTGAATATGCAATATCTTTTGGTATGCGCTGCATCTTTTCAGTTTTGTTACTTTGTCAGATACACGACAAATAATTAACCTACGAAGGTAATGCAGCGAGAGTTGGCTGCAATAAAAAAAGCTTAGCATTTAATAATTTGTGCATCGGTATATGCTTCGACCGGCGAAGAACCCCTCTGTATTCTTTACGCCTACTTATTGTCGCTAGCGGAAGAGGGACAGCAAGTGTATATTATGCTTGTAAAATAATATTTTTAGAAAGCTTACCGCGTGTCCTATTCATATTGGTTCCAGTTAGACCGGGTGCGTGATTACGCGAGTGAAATAATCTCAGTTTTCATTATTTCATGCACGTTGTTATTAATTGCTTTATTTGTGTCAATTTTTCTGCTACAATTTGTTTATTTTACTTTTTATCTCACTTATTCATTGGACTAGGTATACTACTATTAAATATAATATATATACAATCGCTGATGCTGATAATACATGCACAATTCTATCAATATAGACATGTTTTCCACTAACCTAATGGTAATGATTTAAAAGTAGATAGTTGCCATTAGAGAAAAAATAATATTTTAGGACGCCACTAAATCGTCAAAAATGGCAACACCTTTAACATAACCATAGATCACGTGAAAGCATCCTGTCATTTGCCTTTGGGGTGCCGTCAACAAACCATACAAAATACACGCAAAATTTACATTACCAAACAATAACAAATGTAATACATGTTCACAATCAGTAATAAACACAACATATTATACTATTTTTTTGTCAATATTTTAAATATAAAACAAAATAAACATGCAATATTACCACATAATATAGTTACGTAAAACAATGGCGGACGACAGATGATGTCATGTCCACCATCTTTAAATTTATGAAAATCGGTACCAAAATAGAACACGTCCTTTTTTTCATCCCGAATTCATATATGTAAAGACGACTTATATGGAAACTTGACGTATGAGGAAGTGGAGACATTTCCTAGGAGATTCTCCATGGATTGTAGCACCGATGGTGTTATTAGTATGGAATGAATGGAATTTTAAAAAAATCTACAAAAAATACGACAAATTCTTCTCAGCCTGGTGAGGTGGTTTATACAAAAATGTGGTAAAAATGTATGTATACCGATTTAACCCAAGGTCAAAATACGGATTGCCCTGAAAATATGTTCACATTACTTTTAATTTCAGATAAATTCGCTGTTTTAGATCGTATTTCAAAATAATATACTGTTCTTGAAAGCAGATGAAAGACTTTCAGATTTTAGTATTATAAATACTATAGACGTATGCAATCAAAAATATTGAAAATTTGAACACAAACAAAGACAAAAGTTTTTAAAGTAGCTTACAGATGTTTTTTATCGTACATGAAATAATAAAAAAAATTAATTAGGCAATTTTATTTATTTATTTATTTAATATTTGTATGTTTTTTACAATAAATATACAATTATACATATTATACAGTGTTATCAAGGTAAATAATAATAGCTTTTCCTCACCATAAAGAGACGAGGCTCTTGTGTTTGGTGAGTGAATCCTATCTCAATTATATGGAATCATGTAAGTAAGTAAATAATATATTTGCAAAACCAAAGGGATAAGTAAGAAATAGGCAAGATTTATCAATAATACAGTTTCAAGATTTGAAGGAAATAATAATAAGAGTAAGATATGGACTTTTATAGTAGTTTTAGGTAATTTTTTAATTTTATTTTAAATTCCTGAATATCTTCAATATTTTTTAGATATAATGGAAGGATGTTAAAATATGTTATACCTAGATAGAGATAGGTATTTTGTGTGTGTTTTGTATTAAGTTTTGGGATTTTGATAGTTTTTTGATATCTTGCTGATGAATTGAATTGTAAGTTATTTAACTGTATTTCTTTATAAATTTGTAGAATTGAATATTTTTTATATATATTGTCTATTGTGGGAACATTGAATATTGAAAAGAGAATCTCAGTAGAAAATTTGGATGGTTTTTTCAATATTACTTTAATTATCAATCTTTGAACTATTTTAAGTGGATTTAATATATTGTTATAAGTTCCTCCCCAGCCAATAATACCATATTGTAATATAGATTGTACAATTGCATAGTACACTCTTTTTAGGTTTTCTAGTCTAAGAATATTTCTAAGTCTTATAAATATATAAATACATTTTCTAATTCTTTTTACAAGTTCACAAATTTGTTTTTTCCATTTAAAATGTTGATCTATATATATACCAAGATATTTAATTTCAGAAGTTAGACTAAGTATAGAACATTCTTGATTGCAATTAGTTCTGTTACATTTAAGTTGATGTATTATAATTTTTAATTCTGGTATTGATTTAAATTTGTTGATAGAGAATGGGATACATTTTGTTTTTTCAGTATTTAATGAGAGGAGATTTTTATCGAACCAATTTTTCAGTATATTAATATCAGTATTTGCTAAGTTATTAACATTATTCCAATCTGTACCTTCAATTATTATGACAGTGTCATCAGCATAAGATATTATTTTTCCATTTAATCTTTGATTGAATATGTCATTTACATAAATAATAAACAGTAACGGTCCCAGGACTGTACCTTGAGGTATGCCGAAGTGACTTGTTTTTTGTTGACTAAGTACATCGTTGATTTTTACGACTTGAGGGCGTTTGAAAAGGTAGCTTTTTATCCATTCTATAGCTGTACCACTTAATCCAATGTTTCTTAATTTACTTATAAGTTTGTCGTGTGATATGCTATCAAAAGCTTTTTTAAGATCTATGAAGATTCCAATGCATTTTAATGATTTATCTAATGAATTATGAACAAGATTAGTTAATTTTGCAATTGCATCCTGAGTGCTTCTACCTTCCATAAAACCGAACTGATTTTCATTAATAAATTTATTACATTTTACAAATTGGTTTATCCTTTTTTTAACTATCTTTTCAAAAATTTTCGCTATGTTCGAGATTACTGATATGGGTCGGTAATTGCTAACTTCTTCTGGGTTACCAGATTTAAATATTGGAGTAATGGTAGTTTGTTTGTAGATTGATGGAAACACTCCGCTTTGGAAACTTACATTTATTATGTGTTTTAACGGTTTAGAAATTTGATTTTTAATATTTTTTAAAATATTAACTGTTATTCCATCAAAACCCGGGGCAGAACCTCCTTGCATACCGTTTATAATTGATATTATTTCGTTCTCTGTGGTGACTTGGAATGTTGCTATATTATTGTCAGTATCAATACTACAGTCTGGAAATGTTATATTTGGGTCAGTATGAATGAGATTGGCAAGATTTTCCCCTACGTTCGCAAAGAAGGTGTTAAATATGTTTGCAGCTTTTGAGGGATTTTCTTTACAACATGTTTTCATGTTGTCATGAAATATAGTAGCGATGTCGTTATTCTTGTTTTTTTTCTTGTCAATTATTTCATTTATAACTGTCCACACTCTTTTACTATCATTTTCAGCCTGATTCAACTTTTGTTTATAATACTTTTGTTTTGTGTTTTTTATAATATATGAAAGTTTGTTTTTATATGCCTTAAAATGATTTAGTAAATTTTTATTATTTGGTTGTTGAGTAGTTAATTTGTAAAGAGCTTGCTTATGTCGTACAGATACTACTAAACCATGAGTAATCCATGGTTTTATAGGTTTCAAGTTCGACACTTTGGATTTGGTTATTATATTATTATTTGTCGAGTCATTTATGCATTTAGATATTTTTTCTTCAAACATTTTACAACATATATTGACATCATTACATTGTAATAATTTATTCCAATTTTCTGATTCTAATTGGTGTTTTAATGTATCCATATTAAGTACTTTTTTTGAGTAATTATTTTGTTTAAATAATGGCAAAGTTGGATTGCTTGATTTATAGTTAAAAATACATGAATAATGATCAGTGATAGATGTATGAATGACAGCTGATTTTATATTTTTGATATCAGGAATATTTGTAAAAATGTGATCTAAGCATGAGGGGCGTTGACCTTCAACATTTCTAGTATAAGAATTTATGCACGATAAATAATTGAGTTCTGCTAACATATTTAGATATGTGTCTTTATCTTTACTAGAATAGTCGTTTGCGATATTTAAATTCATATCTCCAACAATAATGGTATTTTTATTTCTAAAATTTAACAAAATATTTTTTAATTCATCTATAAATTGAGGTATTATCGATTTATGCGTGCGATAAATAGCAATAATGTTGTAATATTTATTTTCGTCTTTAAATTCTATATTTAATATGTTAACATTACTAACATTAATTATTTCTTTAATATTGAGAACATTATACTGGTTAGAAATAAATAATCCGATACCTGAGTTTTTGTTTATTTTGTTTATTGTCGCATGGTATGTGTAGCCTGGAATAGTGTAATTGATTTCGCCTGCAGAGTGTGTCTCTGTTAAGACAATCAGGCCCGGGAAAAAATTTAATTCTTTTAATGTTATAACTAATTCATCCATGTTTCGTTCTAAACTTCTAATATTTATATGAAATAGGGTAAATCCTTTTTCAGTGCAAATTAAGTTAAAATCTTTCATAGATTGACATAAATTTTCTTCAATATACATTTTTTTATCTAATGCGTTACATAAAAAATCATTCATTTTTAAAGTTTTAGATTAGAGTTTAAAGAAATGAAATTTACCGTTTGGTATTATAAAAGTTTTTGTAACTTTACTTTTTTCGTTTAGTAGAAAAATATTTATTGGGAAATTTGCAAACCTGGAGAAATATTTTTTAATAATAATAATATTTGCATGATTTGTATGCCACCGCTTTTGTGTAAAATCACTTCAAGAGCGCTGTACAAATATATATAATACATTTCTACAATGATTAATATTAATTAATTTACTGGACAATTTGTATAGCGCCCCTTTTGTGAGATATCACTTCAGGGGCGCTTTACAGTTGATGCAGGTATTACAAAAAATATAAATATTACAAAACTAAAATGAAGTTAAGTAAAATGAAAAACAGGAACAGGTGACACGAAGAAAGAAGATGGATACTCTGCAGCCAGAATCCTAGGTGGTGAAGAGACTGGACCAGCTTTTGCAGCGAGAGAGTCCACCAACAGTGTTAGCACGAGGTTCGTCATCCGTCCAGGTATGTGTCTGCTGCTAATAAAGCGCTGCCACAATATCCTCACATAGATAAATGATCTATGCTATTACTAACTACAGACTAGTCAAACTATTAATGCTACATATTGTTTCATAGAATTTTACGAGAGCGTTAACGGTATTTTTTTTAATGCAAACTGAAAGCGTGGTATTCTTTCTTTCTAACATTCAAAGCAGCCTCCTAACTTGTATGGGATTTTTACAAAAAAAAAGTTTTTTTTTTTCAATTTTTTTGTTCTTTATTAAAACATCTTTGAATGTTTCAGTTCATTAAAAAAAAAAAAAAAAAACATTTTTTTAAGGTTCATATATATATGTTAGGAGGCTGATTTGATCCAGTGTCCCGGCCTTGTGATCAAGGGGGTTTTGGTTTAACCCATAGGATCTGACCAACTACGATAGTAGTTCGGTGAAATCATCACAGCCTCCAGGTGCACTGCAATGTGCAGTGTTTAGAGCTACGTTGTAGAAGTTTTTAACGGATTTAGATAATTTCCATGAAAATTCCTAAGTAAAACGTTGACATTGTAGAACCCTGTCAATTATTTAAAATAAAATTTTCAATATTGTATTTGGCTTTGAGATATTTACATAATATTACCCGTCTTCTAAGATTTAAATCCTATTTTTCACCATAATGAGATAGGGTGAATTTTATGAGACCGTGTCAGGCGATATGTATCTAACAAAAGGCTTGTTCTTTGGATTGCGGTTGTTTGATGATTGTGAAAAATATACCCCGAAATTGGGGTTAGCTAATAACTATATATTTTCGGTTTAAATAATAGTAATAAAAAAAACCATATAAACTATAATGTGACGGCCAGCAATGTATCGAAATTAGCAGCCTAGCAGATATAGAAGAAACGGAAAGGTTTCTGGCTGCAACACTATTTCTGTCTTTGCATCGATGAAACAAACACATCCGAACTGCTAGTTACGTCACTTGTGTTTGAATCATCGATTAACAGTTATTAATTATATTCCGTTACACATTAAAAAATATAAAACTAAGCTGGGGTATGACTCACCTTTACCGAGAATGTGCCGTTATTTTAACGAGACATATAAAAGTCATCCCATTGATTTGTCAATGTCATCATTGGCCACCTTCAAATCAAACGTAAACAAGACTTAAAGCTACCTATCGTGTTGATCTAAAAATAATTACTGTTGCTGTTATGAAATGTATATGTAAGTGTATGTATGTGTGTATACATGTATGCATGTAGGTGCATACATGTACATTATTCTTTACTTACAGTGTTGTGTTCATCAATGTTGTGTTTGTCTGTAATTAGTGTAACAGTTAGGTAAAGATTCACAGACTATTTGAAATTACTTAAAAAGAAAACCAGTGTTACAATAATTTTCTAAGTTCTACAATGTTAATTCTAAATATAGGGTTTTCCAATAAGAGGTGTTATTTTGACATTCAATCGTAAAAGATCAATGGTTTCGTTGGTTGTGTAGCATTAATCATCTCTCGATAGCGCAATCCATTCACCGTAACTGTTGCTCCAGCCTAATTTTCGAAAAAGTAAGGTCCAATGACTCCGCCGGACCATAAACCGCACCTAACAGTCACACGTTGAAATCAGAAAGGCTTTTCAACAATATCTCTTGGGTTTTCCGAGCCCCAGATGCGACAATTTTGCTTGTTGACGAAGCCACCGAGGTGGAAATGGGCCTCATCACTCAAGATGATTTGCATTTTATTCATTCAAGTGAATTTTAATAATTTAAATGCGTTTTCGAAGCGTGTATCGTTCCATTTTTATTAATGGCGTAGTTTCTACTTGTCAAATGTCAAAAAATGACAGCTTCAAAAGTAACATCTACCGAAATAGCGGGCCATTCAGAATAACACCTTTTATTGGAAAACCCTGTACGTACGAGCATTCAAACGTGCGCCCTTTAAAATGATTTGCCTGCACCCGTGCATGCTCTATTTCCATATGAAATTATTATTTTCCATCGAATAACAGTTTTCTCGTCATTTTGTTTCACCGGTACAAGCTAGTAATTCATACTCATTTGATATGCATCTATGTATTAATATTATGGCGGGGTTTATTCCTGTGTTTGGGGCTATACATTTCCCCGGTGACCGACCATTACTTTATGAGATAAACTAGTTGGATGCATCTGACATAGATTCGGAATCCTTGACGCGGAAACCAAAAGGGAGGATATAATCAGTCAAACGGAGAAAATCGAGTCAACCAGGTCAACGGGACTAATATAAGGAACTTAAGCGATATCGTGCTGTACTTGTAATAATTGTTATAGCTCTAGAAATGGAGCGGTATTATTGCAGTAGTTATGATTGCTGCGAGCTTGTAAATGAAGCGATATAAAATTTAAAAAAAAAACTTACTAAGCTTTTGTCAATACACCGTTAGTATTACTTATAAAGATTCCCTAATACGCCGCTGCAGGGTTGGTAGAGCTAGTACGGTGAAGAGGGACGTATACTGCTCGGATTAAAATCTCGTAATAATATTCATGTATGATTTTTTAGACTGGCACCACTTTGTTCCAATCCTCAAAAACACGGTCATTTTCACTTTTTGCGTTTGTTGCTAACTTCACGTTTCTGCAGATGAAATTTGCGATGTCATTGAATTGCTTTGAAATTCGACCAATTTGATTATGTGTTCCGTATTTGCTTTGGTAAATCGATATTTAAAATATTTCTCTGATGTGCTGCAATTGGCTATTACTGCTTTTTTACATTTTCATTGCGCGACCGAACGATATTTGTCAAATCAACTAGATTGTTTACAAAGTCCTCGAACTCCGTCTTTTATACTCTTGTTTCTATAACTAGGGGTTTAAAAACACGTTGTGGTTCTGGAAACGGAGCGGTATCGTTGAAGTAGTTATGATTTACAATTAAAACATTCTTACTAAACACTTGTCACTCACTAAATTGTGTGTCTGGAATTGCAGTGATGTCATCGCAGTTGTTATAGTTGTTATGCGTCTGGAAATGTAACGATATCATTACGTTGATGCAATAATATTGTCAAGGCTATGCCATGAGTCTAAATTCAATATGGAAAAATAATTATCACAGTAAAGTATTTATGATTGTCGCGTTGTCGGTAATGGAGCGATATCAAAAAATAAAAATAAATTTATTAAACTTGTGTCACTGCACCTCTCAAATGAGCTCCCTTTTGTAAGATATTTTTCTGTTCTGAGTAATTTAATTTAATTAATGTTTGTTGTGATTGTTGTTGTTGATTATTATATATTTAGTTATTGTGATTGTTATTCTGTATCTGGAAATGGAGTGATATCATCGCAGTAGTGTTAGAGTTGTCTTGAGTTTGGTAATGGAACCATATTGTCGTTGTAGTTATAATTGTCTTAAGTCTGGTTATGAGGTAATAAGATGATCTAGTTACGCACCTGAAAATGAAATTGTCGCAGTAGGTACCTACAATAAATTATTTTCATGAGTCTATTAATAGGCCTCTTGCATCCCATTTTTTTATTTTATTTTCCGGTTTAGGCAAATATTCTAAGACATTCTGTATTTTTTTTTTTTTTTTAATCGTATTTTTGAAACCATGGCGATTTTTTGAAAATTTTAATCCGAAAAATCGGACCATTTTTTCATAAACCGGAAAGACGGAACATAATTTATGGGTGCGAAAACAAAATAATTACATAGCCCAAAAACATTTAAAAAAAAAACGACGCATTTCACACGAATGGCAGAGGAGAATAACGAGGCATACCAAAAATATTACATCTCATAAATATTTTTTTCCTTGAACCTTCTTATTGATCATTAATCCTTATTAATTTATTTAAAGTTTTATTCCAGCAGTACTGGGAGGATATTGCAATCTCAGTCTGCCATATTAAATGAGATGACATATAATATAAATATACTTATACACAATATTATAGGATTGATGAATATATACGATTATAATGTTCAGTCACTTAATCCAAATATTTTACAATAAAACCTAATGTACATAAAATTAAATGAATTAAAGGGGAAGGTTTATCAACAATATGAAATATATAAACAAGTATAAAGAAGGTTCTCATAAAATATATTTAGTTGGTCGAAGTACCTATATATTCTATATGTACCAAGGTTGGTTTTTGTTTTTGCAATGAGACTATTTTTAACAGCTGCACATTCTAGTTATATAACATATAACTTGATATTGTACCTCTTGTTTGATACTATCCAAATGTTGCGATTTAAATTATTCTTGTACTCATAAACTCATAATAATATATTATTAAATTTGATTTTGTTAAAATCAGGACCATCACCATTATACTTCTAAGACAGCCGCCACGGAAGGATAATCTGTACGATTTTCACATCATAACATCTGTCACTTCTGAATAATATCTGTCATGTCAAAACGAAGTACTTCCAATTCTAACGCTGCGTTTTGTTACTGTTTTGTTATTTAATTAAACATGGATTCGTGTAGTAACCGTAGGATCCGAGATCGTAAAAATAATTATAAATATTGTATGGTTCCTTTGTGCCCAAATACTTCGGCGACTACTAAGGAAAAAAGATTTTTCGTTGTACCGCGAATTTCAGCAATTAGAAAACAATGGTGTATTGCAATTCATAGGTCCAGTCAATTGGGTGAACTGTCAAATAAAACCGTACGATATGTCTGTGAAGATCATTTTAATGTAAGTATATTTTTTACAATATTATTGTTTGAACACAATATTTAAAAAATACATATTTTTCTTTGTTGCATGCTTCACGAATAGTTTGCTGTACAGTACAGTAGGTTGAGTAGGTGGGTCTATTACCTAGTGACAACAAGCCTACACACATTACAATATTGTTACACTTTTGCAGGCTATTCTCAAATGAAGATACTTATTATATTTGCATTGTTAAGTTTGTATTGAATAAATACAATGTCTCTTGATAAGTTGTATTTTTATTTTCAGTTAAGCGTGGATGCTCGGAAATGGCCCCAACATCTAAGTAAAAGGGTGCTTTTAAAAAAAGGAACCATTCCTCATAAATTTGAATGTCAAATTGGAGCTGATGGGCGAGATCTACTCAATGTGGTGGATCAGCATCCAAGCTCATCTAAAGGCGGTGAAGTGTTTGTTGCAAGTCTCGAGCCAATGTCTCCTTGCCTGTCTGATGTGGATGAGTCTGTGCCACAACAGATCATCAATCAACCTCAAGACTACGTTGAACTGGAAGTGTCGTTTCCTCTCGAGAAGCCTCAATGCTCTGGACTCCAAATACTTCAACAACATGTGGATGGACCACAAGATACATCAAGCTCCGAAGAAAACTTTCACATGTTGATAGTTGAGAACGCAACTGATTCGAAAGCCATTCAATGCAATTTGAAAAAGAAATTCAAAAGTAAATTGACAAATACAGGAAAAGAACACAGTAGGGGTCCAATCGAGTGTTTAACTACTCGTGACGTAAGTACTTCTCCTGTGAAGCATAATAAAAATACCAAGAATGTACAACTAAAGCATGTCACTCTTCAGCCAGACAGTTCTGCCTCGGAATCGGCATCTGGTTCAGAATACTCCCAACAAGCTACGTCAGATTCGTACGTTGATAGTAGTTCAAATAGTGATTTCAAAAGTCTGTCATTGAAATTAACTCTGCAGCATATTGAAAACAAACCAAAGCTGTATTTAGGAATCCTTAAAGATTTTTATTGGATTGTTAAAACCCTAGCACTCCTTGAAAATATAAACATTTTAAATGTTTTAATCGTTTTAAAAAAAAATAAATTAAACTCTAGTTTCAGCATTTTAGGTGATGAATTTGGCCTTTCTGAGGCTCAAGCTTCAAGAATCTTTAAGCAAAGTTTACCGAAGTTATCTCGTCATCTTGCAGAACTGGTATTTTGGCCTAAGTCAGAAGCAATAGAAGCCTTACTACCAATTCCATTCAGAGCAAGATACAAACATGTCGTATCAATCATAGACTGTTTTGAAATTCAGATAGAGAAGCCATCAAATCCACTGCAGCAGGCACTAACTTGGTCAGAATATAAAAAATGCAATACACTCAAGTACCTAATATCAATCACTCCTGATGGCTTTATTAACTTCATTTCAAAGGGCTTTGGTGGACGTACTACAGATATGATGATTGTGGAAAAGTGCGGCTTCTTGGACAACTTGTCTGAAGGCATGTCGGTAATGGCAGATAGAGGTTTTAAGCAACTAGCTACTATTTTAGAAGGCAAACATTGTCAACTTGTGCGTCCACCAAGTGTTGTTACAGGTGTAAATAGCACTAAAAGAGAGGTGAAGTTATCCAAGCAAATAGCAGCCCTGCGTATACACGTTGAACGTGTAATAAGCCGGCTCAGAGAGTATAATATTCTAAAGCCACATTCTTGTATAGACTTCCATTTGACTCAACAAGTTGACCATATTGTTATGATTGCATGTGGACTCATAAATCTACAAAAACCAATAATTTGATCATATTAGTCTTATTAATATTATTAGTCTTTTAGTGTTTTGTGCTCTACGCTAATGTTTAGTTTAAAATGTTATGTGCGCTTCATTATCATATAAACTTTAACTTGAATATAAATATTCATAATATGTACCAGTGTAATTTTGTTTATCCTTCATGTAATGTATATAGAATAAGTCTAAAGTGTATAATATTATGTAATTATAGCGCCAGTATGTGTTTTTTATAAAAACATATGTTGGAGCTTTTACTTAGAGTTTATAGGCAATGAAGCCACCAAAAGGGATAATATCAAATACTGTAGAATAATTTATGTATAACACCTTCAACTTCTTACATTTACCATACATTCTGATTATGCTATACTAGCGCCTCCTAGCCCCGTGACTTCTGTGGGTTGGTTTTTTTTAATGCATGTTATTTGAAATGTTTTCTTTATTTTACGTTAATAAATTATATAAGTCGAAAATAAAATATTTAGTAACCTACATACGACCTTACTGTTCTTATGCTCACACGTAAAAAGAATATTAAAGCCCGCCATTAGGTTTGTATTGTCCCGAAGAAATGCAACATGCTACACTAGCGCCATCTAGCGGCCAGCGTTACCAGTCAGTGCAAGTACTGACTATAATAATGCTTCCAATATTTTACTGAGAGTGGATTGATTGCTATTCATTCATTACGCCTTACTTTTACATCAAGTTTATATAAATACAGTTGTGTTGTAGCAAAGTGATCATGTTCCACTTTTTAATACATTTCTATTTGTGTTAGAATTTCCACTTTGTAATCATTTTCTTACTTCCAATAATAAATACAAAAAAAATCTATGCGATAATACAATAACATGTGTACGTATTATCAAATAAATACTAGGTATAAATGTAAAAATATGTCTTATGTAAACTTTTTGTTTTTGTTTTTCTGTCACTTTATACAAATACATATTATACTATGGTGGATGGGATGAAAATAATATGATGCTATTGTACATAATCAATATAATCATGTATTATTATGAATAAAGAAGCGAGTGTAGTGCAGTAAATACGTGATTTATTTCAAATAATGTATACCTATACATTTTTTTTAAGTACAGGAAATATAGCTCTGGACCAAAACAGCATGGCTTTATTAATAGCTTCGACACAGAATTCTTCATCGTAATCGATGTGGAAAACATTTATTTTGCCAGATGATTCAAAGTTGGGTTCAGCAACACAAAACACTCCCTTGAATTTGTTCAGTACAAACATTTGTATTTGCATTTGTGCATAATACTTTCTGGCAACAACACCCTCAAAAACGTAATTTTTCATTGTACTATGTTTGACTGGACACTTGACCTCAACAATATAATCATCAGTGACTGCATCCGGGGAGCCACCGATAATTGGTAATTTGCAACTGATTTTGAAACCACATTCTTTATATTTGTGTCCCAGTTGGTTTGCTAGTACCTTTAACACCAAAGGTTCTAAAAGCCGACCTCGTTGCATAGCCTTTGTGTCTGGAATCTTGGCTGCCCCTAAGATGACTTCAGTCAATGTTCCATCCAATGTTTTGCAGTTAGCTGCCTCGTATAGTTTGGATGCAGTAATTCTGCCATATCGCATTTCGTACCATAACGGGCAGTTAGCCTGCTTTCTTGTTAATGAAAAAACTTCCTCGAAGATATTTGGAGGAATATTTAGATCACATGTAATAAAATTGATGAAATCTGTAGCACTTGTATTGTGCAGGTTTCGTGTTTTCTTAAAAGCAGAAATCATCCTGTGCATGGACAAACAGTCAGTGGGCTTCGGATCCATGTAAAGTTGAGTCAGTTGGCATCGAAGCCCCTCCTTAAGACTCCTTTGGAGTACTGCTGCCAGGAAATCTCCATTACCTTTTTCCACGCTTTTTACTGCGTTCTTGCCAACTTGGGATGCCAGAATGAACTTTTGGGAGGTTCCGACACACGATAACTTTGATTTTCTCCAATAACAGTCGACAGATGTCGACGCTGGTTCTTCACTTCTCCTATGGAGCCATGTTAGAAATGCCAGTGCATGTTTACAGCCACCTGAAAGCAAAATGTTCCAAATATAAATTATTTGTCAACAGGTAGCTGGCAGAGACCCTCGCAATGATTCTGTGTTTGTTACATCACACAAGAGTTTGCTCTTCCCCACATCTCCATAGGGTAGAAGAGTGTAGAGGTTAGAGGAGAGAAACATATTTTACAATATAGCGACATACAGTTCAACTAACCTCTAGAAGCTGCACAGTCTTGACATTCTAAGACTTGTATTTCATCTTCCATCTCATCACACAAAAGTACAACAGAGTATGCTTTTTGGCGGACACGGTGCTCGGGGGTTATTTTTGCTTTCACTGTGCAGATAGGACCTTCTCTTTTTACCTGCACATACCCGATAGCATTATCACCATAACTTTCACGTGCAGACCTTTAAAATATATAATAATAACACGTTGAAAACAAAAGACAGTTGCATATAACTGAATGTTAACAATTGTCTTAATAATAATAATTGATGGAAACATAATATATAAGTACATATTAAATGTTGTCAAAATATATAACATAATATTCGTATATTAGAAGATACAGAAAAAATACTAACCTTTTTGTTTTGACATTTCTAATTTCGCTTCCAATGAAATTCATATTATTACTTAGAAAAGTAGCCATCATAAATGAATCTATGTTCGGCAAATTGTCAGACTGACCCTGAACAAAACCTACTTCAATCATTTCCAAATAATATATGCTTAATTTCTCAACAAAGTTAGCGGACTACAATACAAACAGCCAAACCCCAAACAAGTGTCAATATTCAAATTCACAAGTCGCCGGAAATCAAGGTGTTGCCATATAAAAAAAATAATCAGTGTGGAATTTTACAAAAATTAATTCAATAATATTGGAGACGGAACATTTTCAAGTGGTGACGTCACAAGCCAAAAATAACAGATTTATTTATTTTATTTAAAAAAAACTATACATTTCAAAATTTTTTGAGTAACATTTTCGTAATCTTAGTAGAGAAATCTATCCACTCATTTTTTTCCAAGTCATTAGAAAATCCTTGCAAGTGGCCTATTGAGTGATAACATCGCTTTAGTTATTATTCTGGAGATGGATTGATATCATCGCTTTAGTTATAGTTCTTGGAATGGAGCGATATCTTCACAGCAGTTACGATTATTGTCATGAGTCTTGTTATGGAGCAAAAAAAAGCATGCAATAAAGCATGATTTTTGTAATTAATGGGTAGATAATAAACAAAATGTTGTTTGTGAACAAAACTTTATTTCACGGTGACTCTGAAAAATAAAATACTTTAAACATGAAAGAAACTACGTGAATACTCTACGTACCTCTAATAAATTATTCTGTTTTGTCAAATAAGTATTGACTTTCCTTTGTATCTATTTTCCTTTTCAACTCTTTCGGTACGTGTACGTACCCTCCGTGACCATGCTGGCATGTTACATATTTTACGAGTATATCCTATGGTACTACAACTTTATTTTTCAAAGGGTTTTATCGTGCAGTACTCAGTTTTACGTTTTCATAGGATAAAAAGTAAACTCCACATAGTGGATCATCTTTGGGGATGCTGTGCATGGGCTAAATGTTGTGAAATATTAAGGCTAGATAGTATTCTTTCATATTTTATCTGAAAAATACTGTCTGGGGATGTATACAATACCTACCTCCACCGCAGCCATGTACCATTGCAAAAATTTTTCACAAAACTAAATCGAATATTTTCCAACAACCATAATTTAAACTCACAATGAAAGAGAAAGGGGCCTTTTTGGCCCGGAGCTCTGTATGCCACTATATCAAAAAGGCAAAATGTACCTACCTCTAATCTTTGACAAAAAAAATTCAACATGCTTTTGCTGTCCTTAAGGCGATTTCGAAGAATTTGATAGAACTCTACTTGTACCAGTTTTTAAGCTATGATGTGCGGGGTCTACCTCTCTTCGGGGGCAAGACCCTCCACACAGCACCCCCAAAGAGGAAACAACAGACCCTGAGTTAAATGATTTCCCTCAGAGCCTTCAGTGTGGAGTTAATACTGAGGTGAACATTGCGTTTCCTTCATCGGCCAATAGATGAGGAGAAAGCAAAAGTTCGAATACACAATTATTATGCATTCAGCAGGATTGTCTTGCGGACGTTGAACAATACAAAACATGCCCATTCCGGATCAATGCTCTGCTATGTGTCGCAGTGAACTCCCGGCAATACTACCGGCTATACCAAGCTCTGTCATGCTACACTATACTATGCTAAGCTATACTATTCTACACTGTACATGGTGTCCCAAAGATATTGTCAAGCAGAAGTCCGGAGGTAGAGTACACCTAGGGGTATCCAAATCACCCCCATGTATATTCTGCTATTTTTTGTAGGTTAGAGTTAGGAATGATTTATTTCGTATTTTTTTGTGAAACCTTGATTTAGAAGAGATTATTGGTGCATGAATTATTGAGATACATGCTTGATTTTTTTTTTATAATTAGGTGAATAGTATGCCTGTAGGCACAAAAATATATCGATTTTCAAAGTTAGTTGTAATTTTAAACTTCAAAAATTTTCGAGTGCGATTTGAAAAAAAAGAAACTGATAAAATTCCGTCCAGATCATTTTTTTAAATTTTGTCTTAATTTTTAAGTCCAAAAAACCTGTTTAAAATAATAAGCTAAATGAAACTACTTAATAATTGTAATTAAATGATTATTATTGAATCACAAAAAGTTCAAAATGTCGACCTTCGTGCTCAATACAAACCCTACATTCTTAAAAAGTTTTGTTTCAGTCGCATGAACGCAACCCTGTTGGTTTTTATTGTTTCTTCTGCCTGTCTTAATTTTGTTCGTAATTCCGCTAAGTTTCTAATTTCTTTGGCGTAAGCTAACTGTTTGTAAAAACACCAAACGAAGCAACTCCCCCACGACCTACACCCACTCTTGCTTAAACGCTTATTTAGATCTCCCTTTTAACAGCATGGAGCAACAGTATGGAGCATCATATCATAACTAGAAAACTACAAAAAATCGCGGAACACACGTGGGGGTTATTTGGGTACCCCTAAGGGTGCTCTACCTCTGGACTTCCGCTTGGCACTATTATTTGGGACACCCTGTATACTAAGCTATGGCTACGCTATTCATTATACGCGTGCGGTGCATCGATGCTTTATGCCAAGAGCGCGCGCATAAATAAACCAAGACAAGTGTATTGGTTTAGTGCTAGTGTTGCGGGGCAGGATCAGTGCACTCTCGGGGTTCAGCGCTCTGGAGAAGCGGCCGTTTACCGTTCATTCGGCGTCTTGGTATCAAGGACACTGGACTAAGGTACAAGATGAGACAGGATAGACATCATTTTAGGTTGGAGTAGAATGATTTGGGTCTCTTTTATGCCTGGTGCCGTGTAGGTGATAAAGACCGAATTTGAATCTGTGAAATGGTGTGATGACTTTCGATATATATTCGTGAGATTGAGGAAATTTGATCGAATGACTGAAAATGTAAAATACTTTAATTGGCGCTCTTGAGGGAAATGGGATTAATTCTACGAATGCAAGCATCTAAATAGAGCTTGAATCGATACAATCAATGAAATGGGTCAGGATTTTTAGTCCAGTCAGCCTGTGTCGTAGAACACCATTTAGACCAACTAAATAGTATAAAGCTAATTTTTTCCCCATCGACTACTACCATTTAGACAAGTGTTTAGAAAAAAGTCCCCGCCCCTACCCCCCTTGCTTCCCCCCCTGTGCCCCCCCAAACATGAAAAGTGTAAGGGTTTCGTAAATCGCGTCTATCTCAATTATTAAACAACATATCGGATTGCAATTTTTTTTATTCTCTTTGCTGTAACATTTTCTACAAAAAAGTTCAGTCAACTTTCGTCGTAACTTTTACCGTTTGTTTGTAATTCGTATGATAAGGTAAAAATTTGTATATTTTTTGGCACATAATTTTATATTTTGTCACAGAACTTTTCAGGCCGACATTTTATGAAAAAATATTTCCTACAAAAGTTGTAGCCCCTATTATTACCTTTAAAATGATATAAAATAGTACTTACTTTGTTGGAGATCCAGCGAGATTATCATGGCGGGTTCGGTCGAGGTGGGGCCGGCCGGCGCGGCGTTGCAATGCAGATATTGTTGTATAGTGATAGTGTTTTTTATCTTCAAGGTACACTATTGCATTTTCCATAAATAAAACTAATCGAGTCTCGGTGAAACCTAAATTCCCCACTTTTTAAATTTGTTTCAAATAATAATAAGTTCTTGTATACAGCGAAAATAGGTATTTTAAATAGTTTTTGGTTTGAAAATGCATGTAATATTTTTTAAAGATGTTATTTTAGAACAAAATAATTGCGGTATCTTAATTTGATCATATCCTAAACTTCCATGAGAGGTTCTTCATTTTCCTCGACTTCAACCAAAGTTACATTGCTGCATGATCCACCACAGCTCCCGCACATTTCTGTGCAATCAAGTGATGCTTTAAAGCAGCTACAATTATTTTTGCAAGCCTTTTTGCAGTTGCAGGAAACTAAGTTTATAACTTCTTCAGGTGCCGGTGGTTTTTTTGAGTGCACTGGGTACAGCATGTTGTCTGTTAAAATCCATCCCCAGTCCGTAGCGCTGATTTCCTTATCTCCAATCCATTTTTGAATCTGATAGTTCAATGTTCGATAGGCGTGTTGTTCAGCAGCATCAGATGTTGGAGGGAGGGACGCCATTTTAAATTTGGATTTCAATGACATTTTTGCAACAGCTTTAAGGTACATTGAATATCTACTAAAGGTAATAATAGGGGCTACAACTTTTGTAGGAAATATTTTTTCATAAAATGTTGGCCTGAAAAGTTCTGTGACAAAATGTAAAATTATGTGCCAAAAAATATACAAATTTTTACCTTATCATACGAATTACAAACAAACGGTAAAAGTTACGACGAAAGTTGACTGAACTTTTTTTGTAGAAAATGGTACAGCAAAGAGAATAAAAAAAATTGCAATCCGATATGTTGTTTAGTAATTGAGATAGACGCGATTTACGAAACCCTTACACTTTTCATGTTTGGGGTGGCACAGGGGGGGAGGCAAGAGGGGTAGGGGCGGGGACTTTTTGTTAAACACTTGTCTAGATGATAGTAGTCGATGGGGAAAAAATTAGCTTTATACTATTTAGTTACATATAAAAACACAGGCTGACTGGACTATTTGGATTGATGAAAGGTACAATGTCCTTTGATTTGGATAAATACGATTGTATAAAAGTGATCAAATCGGTAAAAAACTTAAAATAGATTTGATGTTCGGCTTTAAGACAAAAATATTAAATCTATGGAAAAGTAAAATGAGTTTGATTTTTGGATTGATACGATTGGGGATAAATGGATCAAAGCCATGAAACCGTAAAATGGGTTTGAATTTTGAATTGATACGATTGGGGACAAAGGGATCAAATCTATGAAACTGTAAAATTGGTTTGAATTTTGAATTGAAACGATTGGGGACAAAGGGATCAAATCTATGAAACTGTAAAATTGGTTTGAATTTTGAATTGAAACGATTGGGGACAAAGGGATCAAATCTATGAAACAGTAAAATGGGTTTGAATTTTGAATTGATACGATTGGGGACAAAGGGATAAAATCTATGAAACAGTAAAATGGGTTTGAATTTTGAATTCATAGGATTGGGGATACAATGATCAAATCTATGAAACACTGAAATGCATTTTAATTTTGGACTGATACAATCTGTGATAAAACTATGATATATGTGGAGTAGTAAAATTAATGCGGATCTTGAATGGTTGCGATTGACGACAAAATAATCAAATGACCTAATTTGGATTCCTTTTCGTAAATAAATTATTAGAGAACGATATTAGATTAAAAACCGATATTAGATACCGGATTTCAGTTGATTTTTAATATCGCTATTAGAAATATTTACGTACGTCAAGTTTCTCTGTGGCTAAAGGTAGGAACCCTGATAAGATAGACTGACTGATTACATTACTGAGCATACTGAATTACCGGCCCTTGTCTGATTTTGCAGCTAGGTTCAACGGCATCAACAATCAACACACAGACAGAACTATCTGGGTTATTCAAACATAGGATGATGTATTCAGATGCAATATTTTCATCACGTGAATTGATTAGATTTAAAAATTACAGAATAAAGAATTACATGTAGATACAAACTCCAACCCGCATAAATATAAATACATATAAAGTCAGGGTCATTGATCAACCTCTCCAAGGACTGCGGGCAATCGCGTAATTGCTTGAATACTAAACGTGTTTGAACACGTTTATTCATTTTCATTATTCACCACACACTTTCGGCTTTGTTTTTGGTGAGCATAATGTAATCTCGAATATAGCTTCGTGTAATGTCCTACAGACGTATTTATTAGTAATTTCCTTGATTGATTAACCACTTCTGAAGTATGTAGAACAGGCATTAGATCAGATCAAGGGGCCTCTCGATGAGATGATTCCATCTGAACCAGAGTTCATAAAATTGTCTTGACCCACCGCCCCATTTTCAAAGAATTTTTTCTTTAACACCCGCCCCCCTTCTCAAGAAATCTTTACAACATTAAAAATGTTGGAAAACTTATTGTCAAAAGTGAATTTGTTTATTTTTTTATGTGACATCGCACAAGAGCGCTCCTGTCTATACAGTGTAACAGGGGAACTATGTCGCCACTCGGTTGGGCAGCGTTGTGAGCTTGTGAGGCAGGTTAAGGGATTTATTTATTTATTTATTTATTTATTTATTTATTTATTTATTTATTTATTTAGACGCCGTAAAAGGCTTTTACAATATACATGAGTTATGTTTACAGTGGTTCACAGGAGCGAAACAGTATTATGTTAAACAGAATAATTACTGAGAAATTATGTTGAAAATTAAACAAGAATAACATCTGGTATACATAGGTACAATAGCATTTTTATTTTCAATCCGTACAGTAATTTAGTATTGAGGTTATTGTTACCTTCAATATTGGATTTGGTTGAATTTGCTGAGAACTAAGAGTTAGCTCTATTGAAACAGGGCTGTCAGTAAGACATCTCATAACAATTTTGGGAAAAATTATAGTTTTGATTAAGTATATAAAATTATTAGATAACACTCTTCTGTCTGATATCTGATGTAAGTGCATAGTTTAGGTTCTGTGATAACTTATGGATAGAATGGTATTATGCCTAATAACTTTGATAATTACGACAGAGGTATGTTATTATAGCCTTCTTATAACTATATTCCGTGCAGTTGAACACATCTACTACTTCTGAGAAAGCATTGCCAACTGCATGCAATCTAGGTATAAGCGAGTTTCTAAATGACTCAGTCCTGATATTGTTATTGAAATTAAAAAGAATTTTGGATCGAGTGGTTCTAGTGGGTATATGGAAGGTAATTAGGCTTAATATATCAGGGCTGTCTATAATACCATTGACAATTTTAAAAATAAAAGTCAAATCGGAAATAAGTCTTCTATCTGAGAGTTTAAGTAAGTTTAATTCTTTCATCAAGTGATTGTAATTTATTGATTCTATAGGTAGACAGAGTTTATAGTTAATGTATCTTAGGAATTTATGCTGAATTTTTTCAATAGAGTCGGAGTGGATTTTAAAGTAAGGACACCAAATAGGAGAATTATATTCGATTTGACTTCGAACAAGTGAGGAATATAAGATTTTTAGTGTTGAAATATTTTTAAAGTCTCTGCCATTTCGGAGAATGAAGCCGAGCATTTTTAGTCCTTTGTTGGTGACTGTTTCTACATGTGAAAGAAAGTTAAATTTTGAATCGAAAATAATGCCGAGATCGTTAATTTCACTTACAGAGGCGAGAGAAACATTATTAATTTTGTATTGATAGTTAAGGGGTTGTGTTGTTCTAAAAAATCTTATAATGTGGCATTTACTAATATTGAGATAAAGTTTGTTAGTTTTGCACCAATCTTGAAGTTTATTTAAATTTAATTGAATTTGAATACAGTCATTTATTGTTTTTATAATTTTAAATAGTTTAAGGTCATCGGCAAAAAGTAGCACTTCAACATTTTTATCAAATACAGTAACAATATCGTTTATGAAAAGGAGAAACAGTATTGGGCCTAAATGTGACCCTTGGGGTACACCGCTAGTAGCTATGAATTTGTGTGAAAGGTTAGAATTATTTTTTACTTGTAGATTTCTATTTGTTAAGTAGCTTTTTATCCATTCCAATAGTTTACCCTCAATTCCGATTTGACTAAGTTTATTAAGAAGAATTTTATGGTTAACTTTGTCAAACGCTTTTACAAAGTCTGTATATATTGAGTCGACTTGGGTTTTGTTTTCGAGTGAACATGCTATAAAATTTTCATATAAGGAGAGATTTGTTAGTGTGGATCTGCCTGGCATAAATCCATGTTGATTAGTTACAATGATGTTGTTAATATGTATGGAGATTTTATCGAGGATAAGTTTTTCAAACAGTTTGGGGATAGTTGAGAGCATGCAGATGGGTCGGTAATTAGTGACATCATGAATATCGCCTTTTTTAAATACAGGTGTTAGATAGCAATTTTTCCATAGGTCGGGGAAGCATCCAGAATTTAATGATTGGTTAAATATATGACATAGTGGATTGGCTATTATTGATGCACAGTTAATTAGAAAGGCAGGACTAATTTTGTCAGGACCCGCTTTTTTCTTTAAGTCGAGTGTTTTTATTTTGCGTATAACATCAGGAACATTTATATGTAAAGCGGGAATGTGGACCGATTCCTTTGGATGAAAGGGTGGAAGTTGAACATTTGGGATATCATTATCGTAAACATTTTTGAAGAAGTCGGCAAACAAATTAACGATGTCATTAGTATCACTACTACTTTTCCCTTCGAAATACATGTATGTTGGTAGGCTAGGTTTGTTTTTTCTTAGTGAGTTTACATGTGTAAAAAAGTTTTTGGTATTTGAAGGAATAGACTTTTCTGTGTTGAGTATGTATGTTTGATATAATTTTTTGGAGAGCTTTTTACAGTCAGTTCTATATTTATGAAATATTTTGTAGTCTGAGATAGAGTGGCTCTCTTTGAAATTTTTGTGCCAGATTTTTTTGTTAATTATTAAGTGTTTTAAGTCATTATTAAACCATTTGGGGAACTTTGATGGTTTGAATTGAATTAAGGGAACATATTTTTCAATAGCCGTGTTGATGATGGAGTAAAAAGATTCAAGATTTTGGTTAACATTTGTGTTTTTGTCTAAAAAGGACCAGTCTGTACTTTCTAAGTATTTTGTTATGAGTGGATAATCTGCCCTTGCAAAATTGTATGAATATTTAGGAACACTATTAGAGTAAATGTTTAGGAAGTTGTTAGTAATGGTGATGTTTAAGGGAGGATGGTGGGAATCTTCGGGAAGAAGGGGGTCTATGGATTTACATAATTTTACTGAAGGATCGCTACTAAATGCAAGATCTAGTAAATGGTGATTAGAGTTGTATACGTTATTAATTTGTTTAAGACCTAGGAAATTTGACATATTTATAATTTCACGAGCATTAGCAGATGTATTAAAATCATTAATACGAGGCCCCGATTATGTGTAGGAGAAAAACAGATGCCGGTAGCTCGTTCCACATACGAGCCGACTTACACAAAAACGAGTCGAAGAAAGGGCCCGTTCTCATGTGTCCGTGCACCGGTGTACTGGGGATCAATGCTGCTAGTTTAAGGTTTCGTTAAGGTTCCTGTAGAACAGACTCAGCATGCTCACATTGCGTCTGTGTATTAAAGATGGCAATTGGTCTGTTAACAATGGCTTGACAATCGGACGGGCCGCCCTCCTTTGGGTTTATCAAGTATTGATGAGCTCCAGCCCAAAAGAAATTCAATTGTTGAGCGTACTTGAGTTTTGTATAGGGTTAGCAGCTGGTCACTATTGAAGAATCTGCCAGCCATGTACAAGACGCCCAGTTTCTTGGAAGCCTGATTTTCCCGGGCTTCTGTAGAGCCCCGATACTTGAGTCGGTCTGATATACTTACTCCAAGCATCACTATGGATTCTTTTGGAGAGGGTGCTTCCATTGAATTGCACCAGATTGATCTCCCTCTTTGTTGAAATCAGACCCACTCGGGTTTTTTTTCTATTGAATAAAAAATATATGCAAATAGTCGTTTTTGGAAAATATTTTACCGTCTCCGTCTCCTGTCGGGTCATCAGGGGGGACTCCACCTTTTTTTAAAAACAGCGCCATCTGTTGGACTTAAAAGCAACATGCGCTATTGTTTATCTGTTTATCGCGTGGCGGGGCACAGCTAGTTAGTGATGATTTATATTAGCAAGTTTTATCCGTGAACCACCCACCGCCCGTGTAGATCTCCAAAGCGCCTCATGTGGCAGGGCTTATTGAAAATAGCTGATCTAGAGAATGAATAGCTACTTGCCTTCATTGAATCCTTTTTCTATTGCTTTTGAAACAGAGTGTCTCGTCTTGAGTAGTACGTACCTAATACAGTTCACCAGCTGACATGAATATTTCATGACTCGGTCCTTTGTTTTGTTCTTTTCCTTTCTCTCCTGTTTCGCCCGCTTCGTGAAAACTAACGGTCGCTATCTCCGTCAAGATAAGGCTAATGAATTGAGTATATTTTGTCCAAGTGTTTGTAATGAGAGTGTTGTTTGTCATTCCCTGGTCTTGGTGATTCGGCGTGTTTGCTTTGTGATAAAACTACTCTCTACTTTTGTAAGTAGGTGATTCACTATATGTAAAAAAGTCTAATATATCTATCATGTCAGGTATAAAGAGTATGAATAAAAAATAATACGTTTCAGTCTATTTTATTATTGTTTTTCAATCTCTGGAACAAAATCTTCAAGAATATATTTCAATTCAAAATAAGCAAAACTTTATAATAATATACGGAGAAAAATGAGCGTTGCTGATTTATAAGATCCTGTTAAAAACGGGACAGCAAGCCGCTTACTAATATAATACTTTATAGTACGTTCCGAATATATCGGAACACGTGTTAATGCATCTGCGTTTGCCCTGTGTATGACGAAATGCAAAAAATATAGTGTTTTTTTTTATGAACACTTGTTCCGACGTCGCGTTAATACATTCCCTTTTAACTAAAGCTTTTACATGAAACCGATGAATTCATTTGTTTAGGGCCTGCAGTCCTATTTTTAACAGCATAGCGAATAATTTGAAAAGATATTTTTATAAATTAGCAATATTTTATATCAGTAAATTTTCTCCGTGTATAACTGAAATTATTATTTTTCGATTAGTACAGGGTTTTCCAATAAGAGGTGTTATTTTTGATACGCCGGACCATAAACCGCACCAAACAGTCAAACGTTGAGGATAGAGAGGCTTTTCAACAATAACTCTTGGTTTTTCCTAGCCCCAGATGCGACAATTTTGCTTGTTGACGAAGCCACCGAGGTGGAAATGGGCCTCATCACTCAAGATGATTTGCATTTGATTCACTCATGTGAATTTTAATAACTTCAATGCGTTGTTGAAGCGTGTATCGTTCCATTTTTATTAATGGCGTAGTTTCTACTTGTCAAATGTCAAAAAATGACAGCTTCAAAAGTAACATCTACCGAAATAACGGGCTATTCAAAATAACACCTCTTATTGGAAAACCCTGTACAATCGGCACAACATGTGCCATTAACATAAATATAAAGTTAAAATTATAATATTTAACTATTGAAGACAATATCATCGATTTCTAAACGAAAATCTGAAACAGAAAAATCAAATGTGTCAAGAAAAAATAAGCGCTATATGGGACAGTAGTATGTTGCAAAGAAATAAAAACCAGGAAAATTAAGCCATTAGATTGCTGTCGAAAAAACTGCAAAGGGGAACTCAAGACAAAGTGAAAGTGCCCATCCTTACGACTGATACTAACATTTAAGATATGTTGGCAAAAAAATAGAAAATCAAGGTTGAAGAATTGAACCATCAACCCTCATACCTTTTACCTTTCCAGAACTTCCTCTCATTCCTTTCCTTAAGAAAGACCCTCCACACAGCATCTGTAACGATGACATATAATAGGTTGGGGAGGATCTTATAAAAACAACCTAAACTCAGTAAAAGTCTCGCAAAAAATTATTATAAATTATTATATACTTTTCCAACAAAATTGCTTTTTAAATTGTTTCCAGTACCAAATATTGATGATATATTTAAGCAAACTTCCATTATAAAAATGTGTAAAGAAAAAAATAACACAGAATATCAAGAATTTTACAAACTGATGAGAAATGGAAATCAATTTATTACGCCAATCTTTAAAACAACTCAAATGCAAAACCATTATATTTACCAAGCCATAAAAAACTACAATAATCTCCTTTCCGAATTCCGCTGTATTACGAACCAACAAGAACAAATAAAAAAATCTAAACTTTTTTTCCAAAAAAAATTATAGTAAAAAAATATATATTTATAGTAAAAAAATTATTTTAGTAAAAATTTATAGTAAAAAATATATAGTAAAAAAATATATATAGTTTACATTTAAGAATCTAAGTAAGAATCGTGGCTCCCTTATCAGGCACAAGAGCTCCTCTTTTCTGATAAGGTATACATGACCAATTATGAACATAAATATTATATTTTGCAAAATATGTATGTATTAATGTAACCCATATGATCTATATTAAAATAATAATAAAAAATATATATAGAGGGAAATTATTTTCCTCAAGGCCTCCTGTGTTAGGTCAATGTAAAAAAAATTCAACATGTAATTAAATATCTAATTAAATAAATAATTGTCACGTTCGTACTTATAGTGGTTGACGCGACACGCGAGGGATACAGGGACGCTGATTTGTATACCAGTGACGCAGCGTAGTGAGTGTGAGCGAGTGAGCACAATATAAAAAATATATATGGTTACCTAGACTACGATTTCCTCTTGAGGCATTTTTATTGTATTTAGTGTACCGCGGAACAAATCCCATTCACCAGTGTGCCGTGAATTAAAAAAAAGATTGCACTGTTATTGATGAACGTGTTGAACACGGATTGCTACCTAAAGTGTGATAGGAACGCCCTTGAATCACGGATATCTCACTCTTTGAGTCCCGCTGATGTTTGACCTTGGCGGTACCAGGCTATAATGATTTTCTATTTATTCATTATTGTTGTTTTATTCAATAGATGTAATAAATCAATGCGTATCTTTATGTTTTATGCGTCTTATAAAGTCGAAATCAGGATTTACTCACCTTATTTATTGCTATTAAATTTAGTTTGGAAAACTCCATTTTAATTGTAAGTTTTTATAAAATTTAATAATAGTATTGTGCATAATTTTTTTAAGGTTTTTATTTTATTTACATATTTCGAATGACGACTGTTTCTTGTTTTGTCCTCTTGGTTGGTGATTACCACTCACTAACCAGATAGGTGTCGTTGAAAAAGATATAATGATATTTTTACGTTAAGTTAAGTCCCCAATAATTCCACCGCTATTTGCGACAGAACCTCCGTTGAACCCAATTATTTAAAAGCAACAACCTAGACCGGTCAGTAGCTGAGTTGGCATCGCGTTTGTATCCCACCCAGCCGTCGCACGTTCAATTCCTCGGCCAGCTAAATCGTCCATCATAACACAAGCAATATTTCCCTCTTACTGTGGTGGTAATAGGAGATTTTCAAATATTGTCAGGTTAAAATAGTAAGAACGGGATGTTTCACAGAATTTAAAAAATACATAAAAATTTGAAAGTTCATATTCAAGTTCTGTGAAGTTCTATTCAAGTTCTATGAAACAACTGGCCCGTAGTAATATAATAACAGTTTTTGAAAATTGACTTTGAAATTGGATGAATTATTCTGTGAAACAACCGGCCCTAAGTTAACAAATTCACTAAGCCGAGATCCTGTGAACCAGCTACAACTATAACAATGATATCTTTATGCATGCGCGAGTGCTGAAAGGCTCGATCGATACGCTGACCCACGTGGAATAGAAAACATAGGTAGCATAGGTTAAACGCATAGAACACGACCAGCATAGACACACTAGAAACTATAATATGTATCGGGCTGAACTAACTGAGCTGTCAGTAAAAGTGACGCCGGGGAAATTGAAAGCTGCAAGTGAAAGGACTGACCTAGTCGGAGTAAGATACGATGTTTACGCTTAAAATACTTAAGCTGCTAACGTAATAAGCCCCCCTTGACATTATTATTACGTAATAAATTAAAATAAATATATTTTAATGTATGTATGTATGTAGTAAACAAAATGACAAAAGCAAACGGCTAAACGATACTGCAAAATTGTTGCTTTGGATTGAAAAAATTGGAATGATTAATATACAACTACTTCTGAAGTATATACTTAGACTACTAGAAAAACTTGTGATATTGCATGAATCGTGTATTTCGTCAATATCTTGCTCAGAAATCATAAAATTACCGATAAATGCTTTATTCAGGTGTAAGCTATTTTGTTGCTAGGTACCTACCATTATCTTCGTTCATTGCTAATGTTTTTCAGTTCGTATTATACGTTTTGTACTGTGTTATCATTTATCATGGGATAATCTTAGATGAACTAAAATGTGAAGATAGGTTAGAGACAACGCCCGTGGTTTCACCGAACTAGACCCAGTGGACATACCTGAAATTTACTGCGTTTAGTTTCGCACATAAGTTCGTTCGTCAGACAAGCACAGTGTCACCTTTTGAGGATGCTGTGTGGAGGGTATTTTTAAATGACGTCTTCGCTCTAGTTCGTCGTTATCTCCTACATTTTCCGTTTCAACACAAGAGAGGGACAGCCAAAAAATATGTGATCTAAAGTTCCCATTTCTAGACCACAGAATGTACAATCTGAGGAGTCAAGCACGTGAATTTTAAAAAGGTGAGAAGGAACGGAACAATGTCCAATTCTCATTCGAATAAGTGAAGTTTTTATGGTGGAATTGTTGAAACCACTGTTTTGATGGGATAGTCCTTTGTATTGATGCATAGCAGGCTCCCTTATTTGATTTCCTAGCAATGTGCCAATACTATGCCCAAACACAAGTAAAGCCTCCAGTATCACACATGTCTGAAGATGATTTTTTTCATTAATAAAATACATTTATTGACTCGGGATTGAATCGTCATACCCAGGAACTATAGTCGACAATTCTTCTAACCTCGCCAAATGCCGATCGGTTAGGTTAGGTTAACAGATATATATTTAATAATAATGTCATCCGATTTCAGAGAAATGCGTGTATGTTCGCGTGTGTGTTTGCCATCAACAGTGGATAGAATGCTTTGTAATCGACGAGTCTATTTGCTTAAAAAAATGTGAATATCGAAGTGTCCCAACTGCTCTCAACCATCTGGAGCCATTTAGACTATGGCAACCCCTATTGGGGTGTGCTGTGAAAGGTATTGGGAAGGGGAAGAAGGTGGGGAATCACCTGGCTACTCTGGCTGTTTTACTTGAATTAGATTCACTGTCGATGGCATAACATTGACGCATGATGTTGGCATTCATTTTTTTTATTAGTCTGCAGGTAATTATAACAACTGTTCTTTTTCTTTAATCTGTATATGTATATTATTTCACAACAATAGTAATGGTGTTTGAAAGAGAGAGTACGAAAACAGTGTGCAATATAGTTGTGCATGATGAATACTTGGAGCAGGTGGATGAGTTTGTGTATTTATGAAGTATATTTACGGGAGATGGGAAGGCTGACAGAGATGTTGAAATAAGGGTAAATGCAGGTAACTCCATTAATGGAGGACTGAACGTAGTTGGCGTTAACAAAAAATTGTCCAAAGAAGCGAATCTAGCAGTCCACAATGGAGTGCTGGTACCTACCCTGATGTATGGAAGTGAGGCATGGAACTGGCAGAGAAAGGATGAAAGTAGACTTAACGCTGTTGGAATGAGATCCCTAAGGCGTATGTTTGGTAAAAACATGTATGATCGTGTGAAAATGTGGATATCCGCAAATGTGTTAGTTAGTTAGTTAATTTCGTGTTCAATTCTATTATCGAGAGAATACATAGACTGGGCAATAAACTAATAGATGTCGCCGATGTTTTCGATTTAAATTCACACACTCAAAGCCATATTAGATCAGCACTTTTTAGTTCATGTAAATACCGAGTAATCATAACTTAAGCACAATATATTTTTATAAAAATAAATTTACTCGTATATAAATTTCAAGGGTTCTTTAAAGTTAGTGTGATAATAATTTAACAAGTATATTGTATTGTAGGCTACATTTTTTATTATTTATGTAATACTGTTATTTTCAATTTAATTTATAATCGTTATTTAAAAGCCCCATAGGGCGTTAATAAATCAATAAATAAATCTGTTCTCTGTTGTATACTTAATTTTTTTTTATTGAATATACAAACACATTACAATAATTTACAAATGTAGATATTTCGAGGCTGATTGCGAAAAATAATAATAATAATAATAATAATAATTTACAACCATCTTTTCGTCTTATCTTGTTATTTAAAAAAAATATCACTGTGATTGGTGAGCTGTCTAACATAATTACGAAACTACATGGTTCCATAAAAGAGTATCGCTTACTTATTACTTACTTGCGTTCATTAACTTTTAACCGACCCTACTTGTGACTTTAGCCGTGGAAAATGGGACATATCGCCGTTCTTTTTTCTGTGGTCTGTTATTTTTTCTTCTCATTGACTCCGAAAGGGCCACGCTCTGGAAATAAAGACGCTGAAAATAAATTTATCGCACTAATTAGTGTTTTAATCCCGAACCGATCTGACCCCGCAATAACTGCTGGGGCGAAAGCGGTTAACCATTAATCCAGCCAGTTAACCTGGAACCTGGAAGCCGGAACCCAGATCGTCCTACTTAACTCAGTGGGTTAATGCGGGCCACATAATGGCTAGTGGTTTTTATAACCTTTATCCGAAATCAGCACAAATATGATGTCAAAAGAAGTTAATCGAGAACTTAATGGTATACGTGCATAGATGGTGTTGAGATTTGTTGGGGCTTGATGAAGTCTTCAAAATAACAGACGCATAGTTTTTGTTGCACAAAACTGCATTTGTACTTTATTTAATGTTACGAGTTAAAAATATTCCCGACCCGGGTAAAACACTTTTAATAACGGTCAGTTGACCATAATGACTGACTGTTACTATTTTTTGGAGAGAAGAAGTCACACATCCACTCGGCGAGGCTTTTTATAACCTAATCAAATAACACACACTGACAAGCTAATTATCAAAACAAATACTGTCAAAGAAGCCAATTGGTAATTAAAACACCTACCTGTTTTATCTATAGGCCCTAGTTTTACTTCTGACCGCTAGGTGCTAGGCAGGAGCCTGTAAAATAACTGGTTGTGAACTTAGCTAATAGCTCGTACATTTTTAACAGATGGCGTTAATGTATTATATAATTAAATTAAAGCCATCTATGAACGCGTAGATTACAACGTACGTTACGTTTACCCTTAATTAAAAAAAATGTTAATGGAAGTATGGAGAAAAATTAGTATTGCTAATTTATTATGAACCCCTTTAAATTATTGGTAATTCCGGTTTAAAACGGGACTGAAGGCCTTACGAACGAATTAAAGGTTTAGATTAAATTTTAGTATATTATGAATAGACTAGCTGATGTATACCCGGCGTTGTTGGGGGTTATCCTAAGGAGATAGACACATACTTTTTGTAGCCCCTTTTAAGATTAACAATTCCGTCGTACATTATTTTGATGTATTTCATAAGGTTTAGCCAGCGTTAGCAATGTAACCCGACGAAAATAATTTTTTTACGACTTGATTAAAAAATATCGACTTTTCTCTACTTTCTATAAGTGTAATATCCATCTATTATATATAAAGCTTCCGGAAGAAATTCTCTAAATGATAGTGAAAACCCTATCAAAATCCGTTGCTTAGCTTAGAAGAACTCAGCGCACAAACAGGCAGACGCGGATAGCGACTTTAATTTATACTATTTATTGATTATGAAGAAAACAGAAGTCGGGTACGCTCGAGGAAGACATGGCACGACCAAGTGAATCAGATACTTGCGTATGTATGAGACGATGTATGATTGTGAATGAGACAAGGCGTGTGTGCCAAGACCTAGTTGTTTGGCGGTCCGTCCTCTCTGCCTACCCCCGCGGGGAAACGGCGTGATGGTTAGTTAGTTAGTTGATTATGATATCGGTACCCGTGTTGTGAAAATCTGAATATTTTGTGAAAATCTGAATATGTGTTCCAATAATAATAACCTAAATATCGAAGTAGCACCAATATTATGTTTATTTGTTATTAGTAATAATATTGTGACCGGTCGGTGGCCGAGTTGACATCGCGTTTGGGTCCCACCCAGGCGTAGTGTGTTCAATTCCTCGGCTGGCTAAGTCCTCCATCACAACACAAGCAACATTTTCCGCTTACTGTGGTGGTAGTAGGAGATTTTCAAATATTGTCAGGTTATTCGTAACCCGGGAATGTTGACTTTCTTTTTTTCAAAAAAAAAAAAAAAATTATTAGTAATAATACTATATATATTTATAATTAGTAATAATTTGATGTATATTTATATTTAGTAATAAAATTATGTATATTTATAATTAGTAATAATATTTTGTATATTTACATTTAGTAATAATATTATGTATTCATATTTACTTTGAAATTGAACACGTACATCCTGTTGACAAACTGCTTAATTGTAGATTAAAGGGATAAAACTTTAAAGAACAATAAAAAAAACACAATCAGTATAACATCTTTCCGTATGTAAGCAAGCCCCTTTTTGTCTCACAGTTCTTCAATCTTAAATGCGTAACTCTTTATTTCTGTTTTACAAAAACCCTATCCTTACAGAACATTAGTTTGTATTTTTCAAATCACTTTTATTAATTGTTGCCACCTAATCTCACGGTAACATTAAGTCTGTTTATTGTTGTTCTTTCGGTCCTTTGAAAATGATTATCGGTTTAATGGTTTTAATTCGTTGATCCTATTAAATTTCAATCACACTCGCGCAAATGCTCCATTTAATGTGGGTCATAATAGTTACTTGGTGATCGTTACAGCTTCTGGCTCAAACATCAGCTATTTTTCACTCCACCAAGTTCAGATTGCCGCTAAGTGGTCCGACCATCCCAACTCAATTATAGATCAGACCAGAAGGTTAACAATATATACTTCTGTGCGGGAAATAAAATAGCCATAATAGTATTGCAGGGTGTTATAATTTACTAAGAATCGTTTCAATTTATTCGTAATCCGGTTAAAAACGGGATTTTTTATTTGTTTTTTTTTTTACTATAGCGACTATTTAAACATTGTACATACAAAATATGAAATTAAATATATGTATAGTAAATTGTATTTCTTAGTCCTCCTCACTAGGGTGACCTTTGTTGAGGCGGAATAAAGTTATTCATTTCTGTTTTATTAGTTTTCTATGCCGTTTTTAAAGTTATTTCATTAATCTCTTTCAGCCAGATTTTTATTATTGATTGAAGGCCCTTAACGAATAAATTGATAAGTTTCCTGATAAACTTTGAGTAAAACACTATGTCGGAACACGTGTTCATAAAAATCTTAATATTTTAGCATTGCGTCATTATACGAGTATAGTAAGTAAGTAAGGCAAATGTAGGCGGATGAACACGTTTTCCGATGCATTTGAAATTTACTAAAATTTTATCAGGAAACGGGCGTTCGCAATCCCGTTTTTAACCGGATTACAAATAATTTGAAGAGATTCTTAATAACTCATTTTTCTCCGTGTAGTCCTCTGAGACAGTTTATAAAATCAATGCCGATCATTATACGATAATATAATACGACGCCTGCGATATGTCGTAATTATGTAATGGTTACAATTTTGACATAACGTAACTGTAAGCAACATTCACTAATCACACTAAGATCCTCTAAAATTTGGTTACCCCCGGGGATAAGCGTGATTTAGTGATTTGCCAAAACTCCCTAGATCACAAGGCCGGGACACCACACTAAGCGGTCGCAAAAATTTAATCCCTCCGCGAATAAGCGGGATTTAGTGATTAGCCAACACTTCTTATATCACAAGGCCGGGACACCACGCGGTCGCAAAAATTTAGTCCCCCGCGAATAAGCGGGATTTAGTGATTAGCCAAAACTTCCTATATCACAAGGCCGGGATACCACACTAAGCGGTCGCAAAAATTTGGTCACCCCCGCGAATAAGGGTTATTTAGTGATTAGTTAACTCCCTAGATCACAAGGCCGGGATACCCATTCAAATCGACCTCTGAACTTGTATGAGATCCTACAAAAGTTTTGGTTTATTTTTTTTTTCAAATTTTTTTTAATTATTAAAATGTTTTAGTTAATTTAAAAAATATATTTAAAATGCATTTTTCGGAGGTTCTCGTGCAAGTTAGGGGGCCGATTTAATTCGGTGTCCCGGCCTTGTGATCTAGGAGGTTTCGGATTAACTCAGTGGCACATTCAAAGTTGAGCATTTTTTAGGAAATCGAGTCCTAAGTTGGAATTATTTAGGTAATACGCCATGTCTCGTAAAAGTATGTATGAGGTATGTCGGCTTAGACAAATACATATCATCATGAAATACGACCTCTAAGTAAGTACTATGATGAGCATAATCCAAAAATCCACCTCTAAATTTATCGTTTATGTAAGTCGTTTAAGTAAGACAAGAGTCCCAACTGCTCCCAAGCGTCTGGAGCCAGTGAGATTGTGGCATTTCCGATTGGGTTATGTTGTGAGGCTGAAGGTTGTGAGGAGAGGAAGGAGATGGGGAAGAGGAAGGTGGGGGAGTACCTGACTATTCAGATCTGGTCACCAAACACGGCTGAAACCATTTCAAGCAACGTCACAATTCTGATTGGTGGTCTTACACCAGGGCGATACTGAGAGTATCTTCCACTCTGGAACGTGCCGCAAGTATACTTTATATTATTTTTAATGAGTAAATTGTGTACACAAATTAATCAAATTAAATATGTAAAGTATTTATTATTTTTAACTGTGTAATTTGTGCATTAAATAATCAAATAAAATTTGAACCCGCGACCTTCGGCTTGCTAGTCGAGAGCCTTTCCCCTCGACCACGGAGGCCGTTAAACTATCAATCTATTACTATAATCTATATTTTAATTACTAATTATGAATCTGAATGAACAAATTATTATCCACATAACGGAAAGGCAAAGAAAATCATTCGATTTAATTAATAATAGTGAATTCACTAAAATCATTTAGTAATGCCTAATTAGACTGCCTCCGTAGTAGAGGGGTAGGGCTCTCGCCTAGCAAACCGAAGATCGCGGATTGAAATCTCGGCGTGCGCAAGTAAATTTTATGTGATGAATTTCACAAATTAACAATTTTAAAATAATACATAGTGTGCTTGTGTCACGTTGCACTAACTCTCAGTGTCTACCTGGTGTAAGAATTTAAGAATTCAGAATTGAATCGTTGCCTGAAATGGGTTTGGCCGTATTTAGTGACCGGATCTGAACAGCCAGGTACTCCCCACCTTCCTCTTCTCCATCTCTTTCTCTCTACACCACCTTCACTCGAATAAAAAAAAAACAAATATTTATTAGCAGGCTAATAATGAATAATTCGTGCCCAAGCTGTAGTTTAAGTTTTCCTTTTTTTATCATATTTCTTTTAATTCCGACTTAACCTATATTCAACAAATATTCGTGTTAGATTTTTTGGACAAAACATCTGTCTCATGATTTTAATGCTGATTGAACATTATCAATGTGGCATTTCTACGTGTTATATAAATTAACCCAGAAAACGATGTAACGTTTTAATTATAGATATAAATAATTCGATCAATAAGATCGACCTTGTTGGCGTATTTTTAATGGACGTTCATTACTTGGTCCAATAAATTATCGTTATTTATAGCCGGAAAGTAATAAAATACACATTTGAAGGTGATGATCCGGAATTTCGTTGTGGTATATTGTGAGTATTTCAGGAGCGAATTAGATAAACGTGATATTATTTAAGCATTTAACTTAGGTTTAAAAAATAATTTTTTTAATATTTTTTTAATAATAACAAAAAATCTGCTTGCATGTCTCATTATTTAAAAAAAAAACTGAACGGTTAGCTCTGGCGTCATTTGTACAACTTTTTCTGTTGGGAATTCGTAAGTCATCTAGACTGCCAGCTGTCACTAAAACAGCGTTTTATTGTCTGAAATTACGAAGTTAACATGATGTTTTTCAGCCCGAAACATAATTTTCAACATGAGCTTCCAATTATCAATTGGTAGACATTCATTGTCGAGTCATTGTTCGAGTGCACGGCATCAGCACGGGCAAGCACCCAGTGAGGCCTACATTACTGGAAAACTTAAAATGTAAAAAATATTGTACCAAAAAAAAAAAAAAAAGACTTTTGAGACTCAAGAATAATAATGTCGACCAATATATGTACTCTCGACGTGGATTGCGAGCGGTCTGGATTGGAGAATCGATACCCTGTACCGCTGCGTATTCGTGTGTACCCTGATATCACACGCTTGTCGACCGGCTTCGAATGTCAATATTTTGATAGCTTATATTTATCTTCAATACGTACTATTTGATATTTTCCAAAAAATTCATAAAGTTCTACCATCGGCCTGCTCCAATTTATGATTCGTGTAACTAACTTGAAATTTCGTACAACCTCAAAAGTTAGTCTGTGGTTTTCACCATTTAGATGAAAATTCCCGCAGTATTCCCCAAAAAACAAAATTCCCGGGAATTTACCCATCACTAGTCCAAAGTATCTTAGAACGACACTAGGTACCACTTGTTGTTGATCGGATTCTCTGGATTAACTTTAATAATATTGTACCTATATGAAATGTCAGCCAACACAAGCCGTCTTGCTGTGCTTGCTCGAACTGACATATTAGTATTTTCTGCCTCGTTAGCTTTTCCTTTCACGTTCTTCCAAGCTATGCTGGTTTCCGTGGCTTATTGCTGGAGTTTGTGATTTACTATTTAATAACCTTCGTTTTGTTGTTCACTTTCTTTGTTTTTTTGGGGATCCTTAAGTCTCTGGCTTCTACGAATTCAGACCCAAGTTTATCATTTTCATATTTGTTTGCCTTTTACGACTTAGCCGTTGTAAATATTACATTTCCAACTTTGGGATGTTTTAAGGTGGAATGAAGTAAGGGGGAGGTAAAGATGATTAAGAGGAAGGCTAGGAACACTTTAAATGCCTTCCATTTGGATTTTAATAGAACCCAAGGTCGCCACTGATTTGGAACCCTTTGATACTAGCGTATTTTGCACTGGTTTTGTCTCTTCCACTTGACAGACATCGTATATCGCCATCCCATCCTAACTAATATTATAAATGCGAAAGTTTGTTTGTCCTTTCACGTCGCAACGGAGCAATTTGAACAATTTTGTATTGGAGATTGGCCAGAATTTTGGATCACGAAACACGCCTACATTCGAGTTTCTTGTGTTTTTTCTTTTTTCTGTCATCAAATAATATTATATTATAATGTATTCGTTATAGTGTTAAAAATGCCATTTAACAACCTATAGCAAAAACTGGACGCATCTTCACCACCAAAATGCATTCTGGAAAAAATACGCTTGTTTATATACATCATCATCATCACTTTTGGCTCTACAACCCCTGGTGGGTCTTGGCCTCCTCGCTTGTTTATATACAATGTTAGAGAAAGTTCTGCTTGGGACTCAACATATTCTAGGTCTGGCTCTGGATGAATTATTATGAATAATTTGGATGTTGTCTAATTATAGAAGCAATTTTCATTGTATTATATTTATATACTAAGTACGCGTTGCGTAAGCTATTTTACAAGCTACTTCTTCCGATAAATTCATTTTATAACGTTGATGTCGTCGTAAAACGTTATAATAACTTTAAATTCAATTTGTGAAGCCCATTTTAGTAATGCATATTGCATTAAGTTCACTTTATTATGTACTCCAATTGCTTAAAACTGTAAATAATCTACATTTACTACTAATCAAAAATCTACTCGATGCTCTTATTAGGACGGGTTCTTTCACAGAATTTGAACAATTCATCAAATTTTAAAGCTGATTTTCCTGTTCTGAGAAGATTCTATTGAAGTTCTGTTATTATATCATTATTGGCTAATTGTTTCACAAAACTAAAACAATAACATAACTTGAATATAACCTTCGCAGAACTTGAAAATCAGCTTTGAAATTTGATGAATTGTTCAAATTCTGTGAAACAACCAGTCCCTACTTTTATTACTCCCAAGTGGTGTTTTCAACCTGCCTCCCCCACCTCCATTCCTCACCCGCTTCTTGCACCCTCACAACTTATAAAATACCCCAAAATTACTTTACGTGTACCTACGCGTGACACACTATTGACTGCTCTGAATAATGTTCCAAAGTGTGCTAATAATTATTTCAAAAATTCGCCAATTTAAAGGATACCCAGACTTGGTAATAGGTATAGTTCAATCAATGGTTACCGCGATCACTCAGTGTGCAAACTAAAATTCAGTCCATTAGAATATTTTAACAATTTTTCCATATCCACATTTTATCTATATATTAATTTATCTGTGTTCTGTATAACACCCAATTGGGTAATATAAAGGTTTGTTAACTAAAAACTTGCTTTACCACAAACTGATCGTGTTTATTTTTTATGATTATGTTAACAAACTGATTTTAAGTACGTTATTATATTACTATAATACACCTTTCAAAATCCTGTCCAATTACTTTTGATATATCTTTCATACTTTACATGTGCACCCTTTATCGCTGTATTAATTTAGCCATGTTCAGTAAAACACACCTAATCTGGCGTAATAAAAACTACGCATTGCTCTGTAACTAATTTTATAGTATCTTAAGTACCTACTTATTTTGTACTATTGTTAATATATACACATTACGTTTGTGTGTGTTCATATAAAGATGTGTATGAATGTATTTATATATGCATGCATGTATGTATGTGTATATATATATTTTTTTGTATATGAATGTATTTATGTATGCATGTATGTATGTCTATGTATGTAGGTATATGTATATATATCTGAGCATCTATATATGTGTATGTATGTATGTTTGCATGTATAAAAAACATTTATTTTGTTTTATATTTTCCTTAAATATGTTTATTTTTTTTCCTTCTATATTATGTTTTATTTTTTATTACTACAACATATGGTTTTTATTGTAATTTATAGAATTATGACTACCACAACACGGGCATAAGCCTAGTGTGGGAGTTATTAAGTACCTACACTAAAATTGTAATTCATAAAATTCACTGAATAAAAAATATATATATATATATATATATATATATATATAATATACAATTATTGAACTCCTTTGTAGAATATAACTTTCTACGATAACTTGTACTGTACCTGCTTATATCATGTATACATGTAAAATCCTTCAAGGCGTGAATAAATAAATAAATACGTAAAATAGGGATGCTACTGTCTTAGTTGCTCATATTTTGCGGCCAGTAATAAAGCATATCAGTAGTAGTTTTGTTCTCGTACTTAGTCAGACATCGAGCACGCGATCCTCGGATACATCAACCCATCAGCGTAACAAACCGCTGCACCACAAAGGCGATCTTACGCGCATCGGATGCAGTTTCATCTGCCGATCTTGGCCCACAAAGCGGTTGAAATCCGTATTTTACCGCGGGGTCATAGCGAAGACCTTGCGACCGAACATGCCGTGTGTAGTCTGTTCGCGGGGGTGTAGTCAGTAGCCACAAGGAAAGGACGTCGTACCTACATGATATGTATCTATTCGTCTATCGATGGAAGCAAAGATAAATCTGTCTCAGATGTAATTTTGTGAAGCGTGTAAACAAGTGTGTTACGTTATGCTAGTGATTCTCAAAGTGGGTGATGTAACCCCCCCCTGGGAGGATTTGGAGAAATCTGTAGGGGGGGGGGGGTGTGTCGAGAACCCTTGCATAGCAATGGTTGTTGAAAGGCATTAAGTGGGCGGCGAAGGCAATATAAAACTGAAACGTTTCTTTAAATTGGTTTAGCCGTGCTTGGTGACCAGAAACCAACTTTCTCCCCTACGTCTCCGTCTTTTCCTTCCACGGAGAAAACTTACTGATAATGTAAAATATTGCTAATTTATTAAGAATCTCTTCATCCTTATAGTAATCCGGTTAAAAACGAGATTGCAGACCTTTAGCGAATGAATCGATAGGTTTCCTAATAAACTTTCAGTAAAACACGAATGTGTTATCGCGGCGTCACAATGCGTGTTTATCAAAATTCTAATATTTTCGCGTTTCGCCATTGTATATTATCAGAACAAAGGCAGGTGCATTGACACATTTTCTGATATATTTGCAATTTACTAAAAGTTTAATAGGAAACGACCTGCGATCCCGTTTTGAGCCGGATTTTAATAACTCAGCAATACTCATTTTTCTCCGTATTCCGCCAGCTTCTCATCATACTAGGGTCCTACTGGTTCCAGGCAGTTGGGATCAGCTTATTGATAAAGCAGTAATCTCTGTGCTGAGGCAGCAAAAGCTCTCATTTACGCAGCTTTATCTGTCTCGGAAACTTCCGAAATTGATTTTCAAGTCCGTGGGTTTTCACAAACACACCTTCGACTTTTGTGCGATCTTCAAGCTGGTGTTATAATTACGTAGTCAGAAGTGGGATGTAGTTTAAGAAGAAGATCTTGAAAATAGGGTAGCTAGCCAAATAAGTTTGGGAAACTGCACTATGCCTACATTTTGTGGGCGGCAGTCAGTTGGCTTGACAGTCCGCGCGCGCGGATTCTACGTCTAGTAGCTCTCGAATTATTCACATTCATGTGTGATTTTTGCTAACTGTGCTTTAATATGAAGTACTAGTTCGTAATGTGCCGTTCGCAGAAAAATCTTTATTTCTGTGTTGTCAACGTTGTCGATCTATTGTTGTGATCTGTGTTTATCAAACTTACCTGCTGACTGTAGGTATAATAATGTGCGGGGTTCGGCTATTACAATCACAATTAGATTATTGCTGAATTGTCGTTTCTAAATAGTTTCTAAACTAAATCGGATAACAATAACTTTCTTGTTTTTCTGCTTTGATGAATCATTTGTGTAAACGTATACAAGTTATGTTAAATAAAAACGTCACAAACCTTACCAATTTGCATTTAAAATTTCGACAAAATACCAAATACAGGGTATCCGGGGGTAAAGTGCGCGCCAACTTCTGGGGGTGATTCTACACTATATTACAAGTAAAAAATAAAAATAAAAATTTTTTTCGAAATTTCAACACTCTAAGGTTTTTTTAGGTTAAAAAGTTGAAGTTTTTGAATGTGAAAATAAATATTGAAATATTCGTAAAAAGTTATTTATCTTTTTTACTTCTACCATAATGTAGAATCACTTCCCGAAGTTAGCGCACTGGACTCCCGGACACCCTGTATTTATAACGCCAGTCAATGTGACAAGTTTCAGTGTTTTTTAAACGTCAATTACGTAGAGCCATGAGTTATTACAGACATCCTGTGTTAATTTTATAGTTTTGCTGCCAAAATAATGTTACTGTTTATTAAATACAAAGTTCGAAGCAATACAGACCTCATGACGGTGGAAAGTGTTCAAAAGATTTAAGTGATTTTGATGTCTGCTTCAAGTCAGCGATGGGTGAATTGCTTTGCCAAATCAATTGGCAGAATAGGTAGGTGCATCTTTATGATACTGTTTCCTCGTGTATTATGAAAATCATATGATATGAATTTGTTACTTGCGATAGCTGTTTTGTATAAAACTGTAGGTATACCCGACATCTTGTTCTTCATGCTGAATCTTGATTGGAAATATCTATGTAATACACACTGGCGTGCATTGCCCTATGACCGTCGGTAGGCTGGGTGTAGTTTTTCAAGTTTGTATGTGGAATTTTTGAAAATGGCCTTTTTATTATCATTTTCCGCTGATTGTTTTGGCAACATGATTATAAAAATGAGCATCCAAAACTTACTTTACTAAACCAAATTCATTGTAAATATATAAGAAAATAATAAAGGCTTGCTAAAAACAAACATGCTTCATAACAAACTGTTTATATTTATTTTTAGGAATATCAATAAAGTTACTACACATTGCTCTGTAACTTCTTTCGCAATACCTTAAGTAGTTATTTTGTACTTGTTATTATACACAATTATTGTTTTGTGCAACAGAACTATATGTAATAACTTGTATTGTATCTTCTTGTACTGTTCATGCTCAGCTTATTATGTTATATACTATACACCTATTATTGTACTCCTGAACAATTTACCTATAACTATGTATGCATGCAAACGCCTCTAAGGTATTGAAAGGCAATGTGAAAAGTGAATAAATTAATAAATATAACTTTAGTTGTAATATATTTGATTGACTGATATACGAGGGCCATCCATAAAGTAAGGTTACAAAGGCTCCCAAGACCGGGGGAAATTTTTGTGTTTCGAAGTTGGTTCACCTGGCATGTAGGGAGTATCCTAGCGGTCAGTTTGTTTGGTCCCGTGTGTTTGTCGGCTATTTTGTTCAGTCACAGTAAATTCTTCCGATGGAGATAAAATATCCGACGACAGCGCTACCAGACAAAAGGCGGTCTACATAAAATGGGGTCTATACATAGACATATGAATATTAGTAGACCTGCCCTAAGTGATTAAAAGCGTATTATCCCCACTCCCCATACCGGTTCTATTGGAGCCGGCTGTGCTTGCGTATGGCCTCAAGTGAAATTTGAAAACGTGACGTCATCATTCTTGTGCGAACTATGGTCGAGGCATCATCGGTTCATTTTACGAAATAACACGGCAAAATGTTGACTTGTACTATGAAAACTTGTAAAAATAGATTTGAAAAGGAGAATAAAGCCAATTGTCGTATTACATTCCATATATAAGCATTATTTTACTTTATTTTAAGCATATTCACATCGTATAATATAGATCAGTTTTAGAAACATATACTATCACATCGAGAAACGTCTGGACGCGAAACACAAAGCTGGTTGGTTGCTGGGAAGTAAAATATGAACATTTATAAAAGTGTCTTAACTAAATACTTAAACGAAATATTCGACTCTGAAAAGGGAACCGAATTTTTTTGCCGAATTTGGACTTCGCAAATTTGTTCATAACGTGGCGAGTAATTTGCGCTCCCATGTAAAAATGTCTATTCATTCAAAAGCAGATTTTACTTTTAAGAAGTAAATGGTGATATTATAATGCGAGATGCCTATTTACTGAAAAGGGAACCGAATTTTTTTGCCGAATTTGGACTTCGCAAATTTGTTCATAACGTGGCGAGTAATTTGCGCTCCCATGTAAAAATGTCTATTCATTCAAAAGCAGATTTTACTTTTAAGAAGTAAATGGTGATATTATAATGCGAGATGCCTATTTACTGTCAGATTGATTTACTGACGAATCACAGTCAGCCTTACTCCCTTCGTTCTTCAACAGTTGATTTTACCCCTCGCCATTATCTTCTCGTCTATTAATTCCTATGTCCGTGGGTCTATATAAAATGCGGTCTACGTAGAATTAAGTCCGTGACAGGACAAAGTTAGCCCGGGTCCACTTTTATATTATAAAATATATTAATACGATGACAGGATAAATCATCACAATGATAATTCATCACATCTTTAAAAACTTATATAAAGTCATGGAAAGTGATGAAACAAAAACTTTATTAACTGGGTTAATTGGGTTAGGTTAGATTAGGTTAATTTTTTTTTCATTGTTTCTAATGACTTTTTAAAAGTGTGTTGAATTGTCACTGTGTTAAGTTATCATGGAACCATTAATACATATTAGAAATAAATACATACACTTATACAGGATCTCCAATGGTCAAGTGCACAAACTTCGGGAAGTGATTCTACTTGATTGTACGAGTAAAAAAGATTCACAATTTTTCTCGAAATTTCAATGTTTTAAGGTAGTTTTAGGGTAAAAAGTTCAATTGTTTGTATGGAGGAAATAATGTTCTTCTATGGAAAAAATAATTTTGTATGGAAAAAAAAACAACGGAATTCAAAAAATATTATTTATCTTTTTTAATTCTACCATCATGTAGAATTACCTCCGGAAGTTTGTGCACTTTACCCCCGGATACCCTGTATAGTAATCTTATTTTCGTTTTGAGAAATACCAATGTTACGATCTACTAGTGTTAAAATTTTGGTTGCCTGGTTTCGTAAATATTTACATTGCATTTTTATTTTATCGATGATCTTATCAAGTGTATTCAATAACATCCGAATTCCAGGTTTTGTAAATATTTATTCGTGCTCTTGCTCGCTTTGGTTTTAGCCGTTGATCAGGTTAGTAAAGCAAGGTTATATTTGATTACAGTTTATTTTTTTATTTAACCAACCATTTACATTAAAAAATTCTTATTTTAACAATCTTAACATTTGGAAAGATAGTTAGGTATACAAAAAAGTTTCAAGGTTATTTAAATAGTAAATATATCCATTGTTTTAGAGTTTTCAATAGCACCATTCCTCTTGTCATGTTGTGCTGTGCTAGAACATCTGTTCTGCTATGTGGTATCTTGAACAAGTCGTCTGAACGGCAACTACGGCTGAAGTTTTCAGATACGTATAAAAGCTATAGATTTCCAAAAGGAACGTAAAATAAACTAACAATAGAGTTAAGCACTATATTAAAACTAAGTAGGTAACTATATAGTGTTAAGTATCGATAATAATGCATAATTAATAATTTTTTTTTTTTTTTTTATTTTTTTTTATTGTTTAACTTATAACATTGTTACATTGTACATAAAATAAGTTAAAAATAAGTAATAGTGTAAAACATATGTTGTTGAATTTCTACTCCAATGAAGAGTGCTAGCTCTTGAGCTTGGCGTAGGAGTTATTTGACAATTATTTCATGTTTATATCAGTAATTAACATTATTAAAGTACAATAAATATAAACTTAAAAGAGGATTGTGACGTTAATTTTGGTTGAAACATGAATTGAAGTTATAACATTTGATAGGTGATATTAATTTTTGAAGTGAAACTTCTTTAGGCGCGTAATGGATTTTCGGGGACGGAGTAAAACCGAGTCAGGATCGACACGAAAATGCGGGTACCCCCACCACCGCTCACCGTTCACTGTCCCTCTCTCACCATATGCGCTTGTTGAGGTGGGGGAGCCGCTCACGAACGTTCTCTCTCTTCTCTTCTTTCCTCTCTCTCAGACACCAGCGAACTGCGCCACGCCAAGCATCAGCTGCTTGGTTAGTATACTGCGTCGTGAGTGTAATACGAGTGAAATACGTAATTGATTGTGGTTCATACGGTTTGGTACAGAATTTCAGTGTTAAAAATGAGTAGTGACGAGATAGAGGTGATGAACACATCAGTGGCACAAGAGGAAATATCCTATCAAATCCATGCTTCGTCGTTGAATTATTTAACCTCTAATTTTCAAACTAACCTAAGAGAGAAAATAGAGATGATGAAATGAAAATAGAGAGAGAGGAATACTAGAAGTTTCACTTCTGTCTTGCGTAGGCTTGACACACCCACTTTTTTTTTTTTAAAGATAAATTTGACCTTCTTTTTGAATAAAATAAAATCTGGTATTTTTTTCACTTCTTCGGGAAGACTATTAAAATATATTATGCCTTTGTAAATGTAGTTATTGTGCATTTGTTGTGTTGAAAATAGAGGAATTTGGATGTTAAAATTATGCCTTAAGGATGAGTTAAATTTAAGTTTTTTTACTACAGTTTCTTTATATATTTGTAATATTGCATCTTTTTTATAGAGGTCTTCAATTTTTGGTACTTCGAAAATTTTGAACAATGATGCTGAAGAGAAAGTTGGTTTTTTTTTCAAAATTACTTTGATAATTAGTTTTTGTACCACTTTAACAGAGCTTAAAAATTTTTCATATGCACCTCCCCACCCAATGATTCCATACTGAAGTAATGATTGGACTAGTGCGTAATAGACTTTTTTCAGGTTGTTTATCTTGAGAACATTTCTTAATCTAATGAATATATAGATACATTTTCTAATGCGTTTAACAAGTTCACATATGTGTCTGTTCCATTTCATATGTTGGTCTACAATTACACCGAGGTATTTTATTTCAGTTGTTTGGTTTAGTATGGTACATGATTCATTACAAACATCTTTGTTACATTTTTTGTTGTGTATTATTATATGAATGTTGGGGTTAGTTTTGAATTTATTTATTGTGAATGGTATATAAACTGTTTTTTTTGCGTTAATTGTAAGTAGATTTGTATCGAACCAGTTTTTTAGGATTTGGATGTCATTATTTGCATTTTCATTTACAATTTTCCAGTCATTACCCTTAATTATGATAATTGTATCATCTGCGTAAGATATAACTGTTCCACTGAGGTTTTGTTTGAAAATATCGTTTACGTACATGATAAAAAGTAAAGGACCCAAAACAGTACCTTGTGGTATCCCAAAATCACTTGTGAGTGGTAGACTAGATGCGTGATTAATTTTTACAACTTGTGTTCTTTGGTGAAGATAACTTTTTAGCCAACTTAATGCTGTGTCATTAAAACCTACGATCTTTAATTTTTGTATTAGTTTGACATGAGATATGCTGTCGAAGGCTTTTTGAAGATCAACAAAAATACCAACACATTTTAATGATTTGTCTAAAGCGTCTTGTATGGTACTAGATAATTTAGCAATGGCGTCTTTTGTGCTTTTGTTTTCCATGAATCCAAACTGATTTTCGTGAATTATATTATTAATCTTTATGAACTGAGTTATTCTTTTTTTGGCAATTTTTTCAAATATTTTTGCAATGTTTGATAGTAAAGAAATAGAGCGGTAATTTGTTGGTTCTTCCGGATTGCCGGTTTTAAATATTGGTATAATTACAGATTGTTTGTACATGGATGGAAAAACTCCGCTTTGAAAACTTGTATTGATTATATGAGTTAATGGTTTTGATACTTGTGATTTTATACATTTCAGTGTTTGTATTGTGACCCCATCAAAACCAGGGGCAGAACCTCCTTTCATACCTGTAATAATTTGTTCAATTTCTTCTGGTGTTGTTGGTTGAAATAATTCAAATTTATGCTCATTATTTACTGTAGTATTTGGGTCATTTGGGGTAAGGCCTTGTTGGATTTTTTTAGCGAGGTTTTTTCCTACATCAGCAAAAAAATTGTTAAATACATTTGCGGCTTCTAGAGGTTTATCTTTACAGCAGATTTTTGAATCATTATGATTTACATTGTTGATTGTTTTATTTTTTAAATGTTTTTTATCGACAATTTCATTTATGATGGACCAAATCCTTTTACTGTCATTTCCAGATAATTCAAGTTTTTGTTTGTAGTAGTCATCCTTTGTGTTTTTTATTAGATATGTAAGTTTTTTTTTATAAGCTTTGAAATGTTTTTGTAATGTTATATTTTCCGGTTGTTTTGTATATTGTTTGTAGAGTGTTTCTTTGTGTCTAATTGAGATGATTAATCCGTGAGTTATCCATGGTTTGATTGGCTTTAGTTTTGAAGATGTTTTTTTAGATTTAATATTTCTACAAGCATTTATGTGAAAACTCAGTTTTTTATCAAATATTTTGCAGCATTCTTCTACATCGTTACATTGATATATTTCTTGCCATTCTTTTTCGTTACTTAATATTTTAGTGAGAGAATTTATATTAATACTATAGTTGTATTTATCAGTATTATTAACGGCCGTTGTGGTTGGTAATGAGAGGTTTTGATGTTTGTAGTCATATTTAAATATACATGCAAAATGATCCGTTACAGATGTTTTAATTACCGCAGATGATATATTTTGTATATCTTTGGTGTTTGTGAATATGTGATCGATACAAGATGGTCGTTGTCCGATAATATTTCTGGTGTATGAATTTATACATGAAATGTAATTTAATTCTGCTAACATATTTAAATAGTTATCTTTATCGTTAGATGAGTAGTCATTAGCGATATTTAAGTTAATATCTCCGATGAGTATTGTTTTTTTGTTTCTATGATGTTGTAATATTTTTTTTAATTCTTCTATGTATGTGGTTATAGCAGAAGAGTGTGTCCGATAAATAGCAATGATATTAAATGAATAATTCATAAAATTTATCTCCAAGTTTAATAAATTGACATTATTCACCATTATTTCATTTACACTTGTGACAGCGTAAATATTTGATACAAATATGGCGACGCCGCTATTTCTGTTAATTTTATATTTTGTTGCATAGTACGAGTAACCCGGTATATTATAATTAATTTCACTCGATGAATGCGTTTCTGATAGTATTATACAGTCAAGTCTATTTAATTGTTTAATAGTTATTAGAAATTCTTCGAAATTTTTTTCCAAAGATCTAACGTTCATGTGTATTATTATTAGGCTGGCTGTAGGTTTTATATCTATAAAATCGTTTGTATTATTTATCGTGTCAAAAATCCTTTCGTCTATTTTATATGAATTATCTATTGCGTTTATTATAAAGTCGTTCATTTTGAGGTAGTAATAAAATTAACAATAATGTTGGCGCTGGGAATACACTTCACATTTGCAATTATAATATTATATGTGTTTGCTTGTACATTATCACTGCGTGTTAACACTTTGCGGGCGGGCTTTTCGTAATATTTTTTTGAAATATTGTGCATATTATTTAGGTTTTCGTTACACTTGTAATTAATAATATGCATCGTTAGTCGTAATCGATGCGATCCCTCGCAATTTTCAGCATTTTGTTTCTATAGTTGCACCTAATACTGTTGGCTGCGTGGTCCGTGGTGTTTTTTTCTCCATATTTAGAATTTTGTCTGGTGCAGTTTACACATGCTGGTACTGTTTTTTCTCTTCCCGGACATTTTGAAAGGATGTGATCGCCCATGCAGTGTGGGCAAATTGGAGGGCTGGTTCGGTGTAGGCATCTTTTAGCCGTATGCATGAACATACAGCAATGAAAACATTGAGTCAGTGGATCGCAATCTTCAATTTTTACTCGTTGAAACTGTATATTTAGTTTACCGAGTGCAAGGAGACTTTTTCGCATTTTGCCACTAGTTTCCATGATGTAGCTAGTGAACTGGCGCTGCTTTTCGTTTATGTTTGTGTTTTTTATCTCCGTTATAAGTGTGATTTTGTTGTCTTCACTTTCCTTGTAAACATCTTCAATTCCTTCGTTCTGGGTAATTATTCCGCAAACTATTTCGTCTTCAGTAAGATTGGATTTTAATCCTTTTATTATTATTTTTGGTCTTTTCTTTTGAATTTCATTTACCACCAAATCGGTATTCAGTTTTTTTATTTCGGCGGTTAAGGTATTTGCATATTCCTTTTTTGGGCATGATATTATTATTTTTTCTTCTTTTGTTTTTCTCAAACCATTTATTCCTATCTTTATGTTGCTTAAATTTATTTCTTTTTTATTATCTTTTCAATTTCTTCTGCTTTAGCATTATTTTTGGTCGACGAAATGATGATTGAGAATCTCTCTTCTTCTCGAGGAGTGACTTTGGTTGTTGATAATACCTGTGCATAGGATGGTGTTGATGCGCTTTTCATTATTTTTTCAAAGTTTCCCACCAGTTGGTCGTTTTTTTCGATAAGTTTGTCTTGTAGTTGAATTATTTGTTGTTGCATTTTTAATATTTCAGATTTCACTTCATTGTCAAGATCAATAATAATTTTTTCGATATTTGTTTTAGTTTTCGAGTCTTTAACGGTTTGTATTTTTTGAACTTCATTTTTTAGCGTATTTAACAACTCTTCTACCGTCATGAAAGTGTTACGTTGCGGTTAACTCTGTATTTTCGGCTACTTCATATATATAGCGCTGGGAGGCGTCTTTTGACAAGTAATGTAAAAGTAAGGTTGTAAAAGTTGTATTTTTTTTAAAATGTGAATGAGCTTCCCCAAATATGTTGTTAACTTAAGGTTGTGGGAAGAGGAAGAGGTAGGCTAGGAGGATACCTGGCTATTCAGATATGGTTTATTTATTTCTCGACGGTTTTACCCCCATTCGAATATGTCTTAACGTGTGTAATTTGACACAACGTTAAATTCGAATACGCGTGTTTTTTATAGGCATATATTATGGAGATGTCACCTGTGACAGGTAAATACATGCATTTAAAAAAAGCGTCATCTGTTTGACGTAAAAACAACTAAGACAGTAAAAGCAACACGTGCTATTGTTTCTCTTTCTGAACAGACAGACTAAGACACAGCAACGCGTGGCGGGTTACAGTCAGTCTTCTAATAAATGTAACTTTAATAGCAACGGAGTGTAAAGTAGCAAATATAAAATTAGTTAACTTTTTAATAAAGGTGTATTTATCTGAAGTAACTCGCCAGGTGAGTAGGTTTATCTGTGTCTAGTGATGTAGACCCGGGAATATTTCCCGGGGAATATTCCCCGACCTGAAATAAATTCCGGAAAACGGGGAATTTATTTTATTTTTAATAAAATGGTTTCTACACTTCTCTTGGATGCTTTATTGAGTGTTAGCACGTAAAGTAAGCCTGCAAACATTTGCAGTGAACGAAGCTGCCTCATCTTTACCTCGTGATATGAAGAACAGCCTGTTGGACGATGATGTTTACTGGACAAGAGTGACATCATTAGCCGATGTTCTGCGACCGATTGTTTCCTGGATTACACAGCTAGAGGGAGACGATCCACTAACACACAAAGCATTGTATGCTTTTGAGGATATTGAGAGCAGTCTAAGTAAAACTCTTCCAGCGTCTCTACTGTCACATGCCGAAGATAAGCAAATACTGGAAAAGGCGGCGCAGCGCAAAGAATTTGCTATTGCTCCAATACATCTGGCTGCTGCCCTACTAGATCCAGGTTCCCAAGGACATCTGCTAAGCCACGCACAGCAACTTGAAGCACTTGAATTCATTGACCAAGTAGCAACTCATATGGAGACTGTTGATAGTGCAAATGTTCTTGTTGATTGAGCCAATTACAGGGCTAAAGAAGAATCATGGAGCAAGGCATTCTTATGAAAGTGTGTCGATAAAATCACGCCAGTGACCTGGTGGAAGGGGATGTGCGGATGTTCTGATTTGTCACAGGTTGCCATAAGAATATTGACTGCTCCCATTACTTCAGCAGCCACTGAGAGATCTTTTAGCACGTTTAGTCGCATTCACACAACACGGAGGAATCGTCGTCTAACAACTCAAAGAGCAGGGAAAATAACATTTATGGCACACAATTGGAAACTTCTTTCCTCTGAAAGAGGCTCTCAAGTTGCTCCCACAAAAACCCTTTCTTCCACGGATGAGCAGATTGCTTCGCATCAAAACGTTTCAAACCTATCTGGTACTCGCAAACGCAAACATCCAATTGACTGTGCTGAGGAAGAAGAAAACGTAGATAATCCTGAGTTGGCAACAACTTCGTCCGGGTCAGATGAAGAAGAAGAATATGAAGGTGAAAGTGGAAGCGAAGTTGATAGTGTCAGTTTCCAATCGGTATCATCAGAAGAACAGTAACGATCTGTGAAGTTGTGCCATTTTTACAGTTTTACGATTGATTTTTTATATGTACCGTTTACTAGCATAAAGTGTATATAGGCTACTAATACTGTACAGTATACAATTATATCGAGATACTACTCACTTTAAAATAATTTTGATCGGTGTTTTTTTGTTATTTTTCTCTTGCATCCTATTCCTATATATATGGGAATAGTTTTTATGGATCTATCCTGCTCTATATGTACCATATGTGTGTATATTTTATTTTTTATTTAATAAATATTATTCTTTTTGAGGTATTGTGTTGTTAAAATCAAAATTCCCAAAATTTCCCGTCCAGGGGCTGAGGGGAATATTCCCGGGAATATTCCTGGGAATATTCCCCAGAAATAAATTCCCGGGAATTTATACATCACTATCTGTGTCTATTTGTAAATAGTAAAATTAGATAGAGCCTCGCAATAAATTGAACAACGTCCTTGAGGTGATTTTTCAGAGAAACTGCGCTATATAAATTATCTTTTTATTATTTAGCAAACATGGAACTTTCCATATTCCTTTTCGAAGAACCAACTTGACCTTTTCACGAATGCGAATGCGTCGACAAGAAGTGGCAAGATTCCGGACATATTCAGCGATAACTCCCAGAACTTTATTAAATTTCTCAAATTTCTTGTTTTCACTTGACCCGAACTTTATGTCTCTTGTTTTTCTTGTTGTTGTTGTTGCTTTTTACATACGTACCGTCTTACTAATTAGGTTCTTACACGGCCGTTCACCGTTGGTGTGGTAAAGCCGGCCTCGGTAAAGTCTGGTTTAAGACCGTTTTAAGCAAGTAACGCCATGGTATTACTAATAAGTCACGTTTTTCACTGTTTTGACCTTACGCGCCGCGTATTATTTCCACCACGTTTTTTAGTGAGGCTGTTATTATTTATTCTCACATTACTTATTGTTGCACACCGTAATTGGATCGTTGGTATTTATTCTTTATTATTTCATTGGAATTTATGTTAACCCGCTGATGTGTACATTAAAAATAAGATAAAATAAAAATGCCCATACCCATTTCTGTCATCAGCTCGATTATAAATGGCTCTTTAATAAACCGACATACAGAGTACAGGACCATTTAGGCCCTCACCTTTTTTAAATGATGAGTTATGTTATGTTGTTGATTTTACTAAGTTCTAATTACGGCAGCTTTGAACTTGAATGTTTATTAGATCCTAACAAAAAATGCTTTTAAAATCATTTGATTTGAAATATAAACTTCTCTTACGGCTGTATACGAGCAAGAAGAATTCAGTGTGATTCCTACCATAACTGCCAATGAACTTGGCAGCGAACTGAATACACTGTCAGCCAAACTGAAGTCAGTTGTCAGTTGGCACACGCACCACATCTACCAGGTGGACAAGTTACCAAATTAATACAAGGAGCACGCTGCTGTCACCTTGATCTTCGTTCCTAACCTCCAAATTGATTTGAAATTTTGACGGAAGTAAATAATAAATCTTAACTATATAAATAACAGAATTGGTGATTCTGAAACAATTATTTAGTGAAATAATCTTTGATTGTAAAAGAGGTAACGTGGAAAGGGACACATCCACGCAGTAAGCGATAGGTGATACATCCAGGTGGCACGTAATCCTTTTACCGTGAATATTGCACAAGACTCCTAACTGCTCACAGCCAGTGGGACTACGGCATACCCGATTATTAAGGTAGGTATGTCGTGAGTAGCGGCGTGCAGTCCATAATGGATGAAAAGCTGTGTCTACCATAAAAAAACGAACCCTATAAAGAAATTTAAAAGGTAATAAAAACTTTTGACTGTTTTCTAATTTAAATATTTTTTTTCCATGATTTTTTTAACAAACCTACGCTCATTTATCACTAAACCCGCGGAAGATGATACATAATAAAATGGAATTTTCCAAATGTTCAACGCACAATTCTTACCCAACCCCACAAAAACCCACACCTACCATTGGTCATAGAGCATGTTGGATGGTTGAGAGGGATTACAAGACCAGCATGGAATGCCGATCTTGTTGAACAGAGAGAATTTTAAATGCTTCAAAATGTTTGTAAAGTCCTGCGTAGAGAGATGGCCTGTGCTTAGAGTTGCTGATTTAGATTAAAATCATCTTTGTTCCTGTCACTCCACGGTTACTCCTCTATCACAACTTTACTATTGTTTAGCACGATTGCTTTGTGTATTATTTATTTTAATTTTAATATACTCTTTGTTTTTACTTTCTTTGTCTAATGGCATGATCTCAATGCATTTATTATTTTATTTTGTTTGTTTTATTTTTTTATTAATTTATTGTGTATATTGGCTTTTTACACCGTTTTTGCCCGTTCTTTACGCTGTTTATTTATGCATATTCTTCCTTTTACTTTTGATTTTGAGCCCTATTTATTAGGATTGCGTTGATAATTATAATAATGTTTATTTTTGTGTTTTTGGCTCTTTAATACTATGTTAATCATTTTTCTCTTCTTTTTTCTATAATGAACGGTCAAATTGTTGTTGATCACAACTTATTTTCTACGTTTTTTATTTGACTTTTTATTTGTTACTAACAAATTGGTTTATGATAAGGTTGTCGAACTGAACTCTATCGTACTGTGTTGTTCATTTCCCCAGCATGGGGGCGGATTGACCCTGTTCCTGCATCCAGTAAGGTGACATTAATCCGGTGCGGCCGTCCCACGAACCACGGGTGCCTCCCCCGGCATCATGAGTGGGCCTTTCCCCTATTCATTTACATTTCTTCGAGGGTACTCTTGGAAAACTGGCTAAGAGACGCGGGTGCTTAGGCTCGTTGTAGGCAGGCCGCTCGCCACGCTTATTCTTGCCGGGACTGCCCCGTGATAGTGGGCTAAACTGCCCTCGATACGCGGCTTGTATATTTTTATGTTTCAATCATACATCCATTTGTAAATATTGTTTTTCTTCTTTGTTATTTAATTTTAGATGCCCAACCACCAGGCGAACACATCTCTGATGTGTTCTCATTTTGTGTTAGTATTAATGTAAGTATGCATAAATTATTTCGTATTAACAATCATGCATGCAGAGACATTGGAGGGTCTAGAATCGTTTTAAAATTAATGTAGCTTCTTTTTACAAACAAAAATTAGAGTCCTGACGTGTGCGGCTAAGGAGGTTAAACAATCAGTTTCCTCACACAGCCGTTGGGAAAGGGTGGGTCCCCTCCAATAGTCATAGAGTAATGCACGCCACTGGTTGTGAGTCTGAAGGTAGTTGAGAGAGAAGGAGACGTGGAGCAGGATAACTTGGAAGTACCTGGCTATTTAGATATTTTCTTTTTATTATAAGCAATAAATTAGTCACCTGAAATATCCATACAAATTGAAAATATCTCCCGAGTAAAAATAAATTCCGCCGACGGGAATTGAACCCGCACCTTCTGACGTCCGGTCAGGTGCTCTGGGCCACTGAGCCACGTCGGCGTATTCCCCTACAAGTAATTCAATATGTACTAGTACTTCAATCAACAATTACTGCTTATTATATTTTTTATCCTTTGTGATATGCATAAAAAAATCCTCCTTGTCTTATAAACATTAGTTTATCATTAAAAAATAATATTTTCTTTTTCATTGTTTGAATAATCGCCAATACTTCTGTGAACTCGGAAATTTTGACTATGAAGCGGAAACTCTTGAATGGTGAGGAGGCCGGTGTCATGAAATTTGCACAGCTTTTTTGTATGTGATTTTCAAGTCAACGCGGCTATATTCAGTTCGGTACATCATCTCATTCATGAGCGAGGGATCTTAGGATTTAAATATATAAAATTTCCGAAAGGTGTGTTGGAATATCGTACTGTATTAATCGATCATAAAATTATTATTTTTGGGATGTAAGCCAGGTTAATAATTTTGTTATTGATCTTTTTGTTCCTTGTGTTATTCAAATCCAAGCGTAGGTAATAATATGACGCACGAATTGTTAATTGGTAATATATGTTTATTTTTATACCCTCCATTCCTCGTGTTACTGTTCATGAACAACCCTAAGCAACGTTACCTAACCTTTATTACGTTATAACACACGTCAAAACGATAATGTATTAAAATTTTATTTGAACATTTCGAATCAATAAATAGAACACTCTAACAGAACGGTGAGCTCTTAAGCTGTTTACCCAGATGTTATAGGTTCAAAACGTGACATTGGCTATTAAGATATGGCATATTTGGACCTCGTTCATTTCAGAATATAAGCTTTTTTGAACTTGCGATAAATTTAGTAAAATCTGTACTTTCTCTCTTTTTTGCTTTTATTTTAGTAATTTTTGTCCTGACGAATAAAGGGTTATTTGGTACCTAAATAGTTACCTAATAAAGTAGATATAGTGGTTTATAAGTATTTTATTATATTAAATATAACCCTTCAATGCCTTGGATTAGACGTCAATCACCCGCCGTACATCGGCTAACACTATTTCCGTAGTAATTTACTTGTTTTTTCCAAAATTATGTTTTTGTAAATAGAAACTTCTTACCCGATAACGTTTTTGTATATATATATTTTTATATATCTATCGTTATAGTTTCCACAGGATAGCTACTAACTAACTAACCATCACGCCGTTTCTCCGCTACCATTCGCATTTGCATCATATATCCTCCTTACACTCCTATCTTCGCTCATTCGCTCTACATGCCCAAACCATCTAAGCGACCCTTTCTTACTCTTACTCATTACGCTTACATCAGCCTTGCACTCTTTGCGGATCTCCACATTCCTCACACGATCATACACGGTTTTACCACACATACGCCTCAGGGATCTCATTTCAACAGCATTTAATCTACTTTCATCCTTTATTTGCCAGTTCCATGCCTCACTTCCATACATCAGGGTAGGTAACAGCACTCCATTGTGGACTGCTAACTTCGCTTCTTTGGACATTTTTTTGTTAGCGCCAACGGCGTTCAGTCCTCCATTAACGGAATTACCTGCATTTACCCTTCTTTCAATATATATAGCTACTCGTATGCAAAGAAATCCCTTTTCTCTCTCTAATGTTATAAAAAAATATTTTGTAATGAAGACATACGAAAATATTACTGAGATTATATTTTCCTGCAAAATAGGCTTTCACCACTATAGTCATATGAAGCTTCAATTATAAATATGAAGTTTTCCTGTAAATAAATATCGGAAAAATATATTATGTTTGGCATGGAATTTTTTCTGAGTAACGACATGTCCAAGATACCTAGTGACGTAAATAAAAAATTAATTATGATAAGTTTGCAAATATTTTGTAGACTTCGTAACTCTGTAATTTGTGATCTAAAAATATAACGTGACGTTCGCATTCCTTCGAGCCCTTGTGCGAATGTGTCATGTAATATTATAACGTTTTCCCTTTATAGGCATTTAAATGTCAAATGATCTCCACGTTCCACGTAATTGGGATACACCTAGAACAAGCTTCTTATATATAAAGTTACGTATTCAGTTTAAGCGTAGTTTTTTTAAGCTTCCGAGATGTTTTCATGATTCTTAACTTACTGTCTCGTATCTAGGGGTTATGTTTTTTTGACCTTTTTTATTTAATAATTTTTACTTATATCAAACATTGTTTGATAATGTGTTGCTCACTGGGTGCTTACCCTTGCTCAGACTTCCTTTTGTTAAGTGCCCCTCGCTCAACACATCGTCATTTCATAATGCGGGCTTGCGGGGCAGGAAGGGAAAACAAGTAGCGCGAGGAAAATGGAAAACGAAGACTGTCGTAGCTGTAACATCCTCGTTTTCGATTTTCCCCACGACTTCGTCCGGTTCACCTCAATTTTTTAAATTGAGCGGCTGCTAAGTTAAATTTTGTTTTCACTCAGCATTAGACTTGAGATGATACAAGATACTAAGATGAACCTCTACTAACGGCCGTTGTTCCCAACTTATCAAACGATCAATCTCAAGATCCGATCAGCCAAGTGATTTGTTCAGTAACGTTCGATTCGCTTGTTTCCAAACATTTTTACCGTTGATTATCTTGATTGGCCCCTCCCACTTTCATAGACAATAACATGTCATCACAGTAAAAACGTTGGATGTTAATTGTTTTATTTGTATTAGGCAACTCCGTTATCATTTGAAAAGAGTGCTTTGTGCCGTTAGAGTTAAGATATATGGTTAAACTGTTGCGGATTAGAATGTTAAATTAATATTGACGAATTTATTATTAAGGCTTATATTTTTTTAAATACTGTAATACATAAACCGATATTTTATATTTTTTTACAACAAACGTATGTAATATGTTAAAAATAAAGTTTTCCCTTCCGTGTCTTGGCGTCGCGAATATTTTTCACTCTGTCGACATTTTTTATAACTAGTCATTTTAGTCATTTACTGAGGCAAGTTTAGTCCAGTAGTTTGGTTTCCTTAAATTAGTTGATCGCTCAGTCGTCGCCTTTTCGTTAGAAAGAGCGTAGTTTGCATTTGAGCAGTGTTGAGCCAAAATTACGGCTCAACAGTTGATCGTAGGATTGGGAACAACGGCTGTAAGTTTTGAACTGCTAAATTGACTTCCGCCAAATAATACTTTATTTTATTTTACTTAGTCGTAGTTGATGAAAGTGACCATACGATTGTGCGGCTATTAATTATTAAAATTGGTTGAATTATACATTCATGATCCACACTTGAAGCTTACTTCTAACAATAATATTATGTGGGTATAATTTACCGGCACCTGATTCAATAAAACAAACACACCGTTGGCATAATGATGCACGTGCATTCAAATTTATAATCGGCATATTTAATATTTATTTAACGGTTACCGTAGAACTGCCTTCCTTTGTCCCTCAGGAGGTTACGTTGGCCCATTTGAAGAAAAAGAATCACAATATTGAAGTGGGACTTTTAATGAAATATTTTGTCATTGGTACGAATTACGAAGCATTTATCATATGGTCAATCGGGGTAACTTCATCAGTCGTGGTGGTTGCTGTTTTTTGTATGCGGAATGTATGTATAGTAAATAGTGTATGTATAGTAAATAGTAAAGACAGTTTGTCCGACTGCTAACCGGGCGTACGTTGTATGTATTGTGGCGTACATGGGCGAGGAAATAAAGGTGCCACATATAGACATCATATTGATAGACTTGCCCTAACATATAATCTCGGTATCATTTCGACGAGCTTGACGGCCTCCGTGGTCGAGCGGTAAAGCTCTCGACTAGCAAGCCGAAAGTCGCGGGTTTAAATCCCGTCGGTCGCGATTATATTTTATTTGATTGATTTGTGTTATTTCACAATTTATTAACTAAAAATAATATATAGTATACTTGCAGCACGTTCCAGAGTCGAAGATACTCTAGTATCGCCCTGGTGTAACACCACCGTTCAGAATTGAAACGTTGCTTGAAATGGCTAAAAAATATTTTTAAAAAGGTCGAGATCACGAGATCACGTGACCATATTTTTGGCACCAGGAGGGTTTGAGAATGCTTTGAATAAACTACGACATAAGTCTAAGTTGTCCGCCAAAGAGCGCACATCGAAATAACCAGACCCTGCCCATTGTGGGACTTTTCTGCGTAAGATCTGAATGTTTGTATTTAAACGAACCGAGTTAACGTTAAATTTAAGTGAGGTGGGTAAATGATAATGCATTTGTAAAAATGTGTAACAACATTTTGGACACAAGCCCGAACTTTTTTTTAGCCGATTTGGGATTTGTACACAGACATATGAATATTAATTCATATGTCTATGGATTTGTAGTAATTTTTTTACTGCAAAAAAGACTAGTAATGCGTAAGCAGATTTTATTTTCGAGGACTAAATAGTGATTATTACAATGCGAGTTGCCTCTTTCAGATTTATTTTTTAACACATCACAAAAAGAAAGACGGTCACGCCGCCTCCCCGCTCCACGCAACTTGGTTTGTTCCCTTTTCCTTGATTGGCTGGTCTATTATCATTTTAAATATCTATGGTGTCATAGCACGTATTATGTGTTTGTGTCATTTATGGAAGTGTATGTACACCATCAACACATATTTTATGTTTGTAGCACACACGTAGAGTAAATAAAGGTATTTCAAGTAACTTGAAAAATCTGATTTCGGAGTTACCGAGTTATAGTTAAATTACCCCACGTTATATATTTTTTAAATCAGCAGGTAGGAAAAAAAGCCAACGTAGGCAATTTTACCCCATAAGGGGTAAAGTTAGGCCCCTTTACCGTACCATACTACGATACCCGGCATTTAATATGTTATGTTATGTGGATAACGTGCTGAATAAATATAACGTCGAAGGTTACAGAAAAAAATACAACAGGCAATCCGTGACATGCCAATGGGGCGAGAATTCGTAAATTCGTAGAGCACTTTTGTTTTGTACATTGGATGTTGGATGATTCGACTGGTGAACGATACGACGATTGGCGAGGTGGGGTCGGTTTTGTTTACGAAAATTGAAAATGCGCCTGACAAGATGAATTCGTGCTTCGATGTCAATCAATTTGTTTTATTTTTCTGACATGCTTACAAATAAAAGTTTAACATAGGAATTCGTATTTGGGACATGGACGTCAGGTGGGAACTCTGTATGACAACACATTGTGTTTTGTCAGCATTTAACTCTTTGTACTCCGTTGTCGCCTCCACGGCGACATAGGAAACATTCTAACAACTCCGATGGCGCCGGAGCGGCGACATAAGCAATGGTATACATTTTATTATTTAAAAAATAAAATGGTCCTTTTACAGGTATACACATGATTCTATTCAGTTGTATACAGTACCCACTTACGATTCGTTGTGCTTTTTGCTCTGTTTTTCATACATTACAATAACTACGCATTTATCTTATTTGGATATTTTTTACTGAGCAATATATATTCTCACTCCATAAGAGACCAGGGGACCTACTCTGTACCATTTGAAACTTTCCTGCTGCCGGTTTAACCACGTCTGAACGTATCCGAAAACTGAAAACTGTTTTAGAAAGGCGATGAAATACGCTTTCAAATTTTATTATTAAAAAATTACACATATTTTTTGGAATATTAAAATTTTGAATGTGACCATAGTAAAAAAATTAAAATGTCTCACTGTATGTTTTTTTAATCTAAAATTTCTGATAACAAAAACATATTAAAACACACACATTTTATTTGACAAATATGTTACAAACGTCACCTCCCTTGTTTCGTTTCATATAAAAATAATTAATAAATAAATCACGAAGTCTCATAAGTATTTTCAAATTGCGGTCGGAACCTTTGGTTTTATAAAGGTGCACATTTTATTTTTTCTGTGGATTTGAATACAAAGTGTGATGTTTTCTCTTTCTAACACCATTTAGATCACATTTCTCACCACAATAGTGAGGGAGACAACGATTTCCGTGAGACCATATGAGTTGTTCCCAAAAGCGAACAAATTAGCCTGAAGGTTTTGCACGAAGTTAATAATATATTGATGAGCTAATAAGCCCAGCGGTGTTTAATTAAAATCAAGCCGTGTACGCGGAAGAAGTTTTGGCTGTCTTACACCATGCTTTTTTTTCGTCCAGTTTCCATATGAAATGGGTCGACTTTTCAAATGCATTCGGGATGAAAAAGGACGTATTCTATTTTGTACCGTTTAAGATGGCAGCCATTATTTGACGTCTCTTATTGTTTTATGTAACTATGTTATGTGGAAATGTTGCGTGTTTATATTGTTTTATGTTCAAAATATTGATAAAAAAACTGTAAATTGTGTTCATTACTGATTTTGAACGTGTGTTACTGTTCGGTGTTGCGAATAATATGTGTATTTTTGATGATTTGTTGACGGCAACGACAAAGGCAAATTACAGATGTTTTCATGTGATCTATGGTTACATTCAAGGTGTTACCATTTTTGATCAAAATTTAGTACGGTTTTAAAATATTGTTTCTTCTCTAATGTGTCAAATACAATTTAAAATTAGTTAAATACATATAAAATCATCAACCTGTTAGTCAGATGTGGTATAAAAATAAGTCAATAGATACTTGGTAAAATAAGGTTAGGTTAGGCCTGAAAATTAGGTTAGGGTGAAACTACAAACATCCAAATGGCCCTCGACGGAAAAAAGGTTCCCACCCGGTGTTAAACTTTTTTTTTCATACGCGCGCTAATATAGTTTCCATATGGAGATCGGTATGATAAAAAAAAACATCGTGTAAAACGCCCACTAGTTAAATCGCGTAATTGTCACTGAAGCGGATTCCATTAATTTGCGCCAAACTGGCTAATTGCAGACGGTCCCCATGCGATTAGACGTCAAATCGAATAATTTGTAAATTTGATTAGTGATTTTCTAGGACGCAAGTCATGCCCCCCCGCGGTGACGTAAAGCGGGTGACCTTTATTTTGATTTGACTTGACTTAATTAGTTAGAAGTAAATTGCTTTACTCTTTATTAGATCTTTGCCGACGTTTTTACGTAGGCACCATTACACCTTTGCTTGAGTGGGGGATACAAAATGTTTATTTTATTTAGCATGTACACAGCAGAGAGTGTTAAAATAAAAAGAAAAGAAATGATAAGACATCATATATTACTGTGTACAATAATATGTGAGAATAAAACAATAAGTGTGTAAAATAAAAAAGACAAGAGACAATAAGGTTTGGTCAAGGAAATTCATTTTCATTATGCATAATGCACACTTGAGCCTTTTTTAAAATTCATCTATTTGAATTTCACTTTTGTTTAAAGAATTATTGCAAATCTTGGAGGCGGAAATTTACGCACTTTCCGAGATCCGATCGAGCTGAAACACGGCAGATAGGCTCGTTGTCACAGCCTTCATTCACGTACACACACGCGGATGTATACGCATTTCTCTGAAATTGGATGGAATTACAGCAGAAAATATAAGAAATAAATGTCGGTCCTACCCAATCGGGATTTGGCTCAGTTGTTAGCGCGGTAGACTCCAATCACTGGGGAGGAAGGTTCAATCCTCAGTCAAACCGTTTTTTCTTTAGTTTTAAACTACATTTCAAAACTTCATTGCAGTTAAGAGCCAGTCCCTGGGGAGGAAGACTCCAAATCGAAGAATCCAAACAAAAAACAGTTTCAAGTCAAACCAAAAATATAAATATTTTATTTATATATATGTAGAATAATTTTCTCGGTTTATCCGCATAACGTAGTCCTTAAAAAGACTTTTTAATTCGTGACGTTTCGGACAGGTCTCACGGTCCATCTTCAGAGGCCTTATGTCTTGAGTTTTGTCTCAAACTGGACGCTTTCGCGTGTCTGTTCGGTCCAGAAGTCAAGATACAATTTATCCATATTTTTGTTTTCTTTATTCTTTAAAATATGAACTGTTAAGATTACAAATGGTTGGTTTTGCTTTCTGAGTAAACAGAACATTTTTGTAACTAGTTTCTACTTTTGAAAATAAGAATGAGATTTATTTTTATTTTTTATTGTTTTTATTTAGTCATAAAAAATACAGTTTTATATCTAGTATAAACCTTTTAACAACTTATTTCTATGACATTAAGGACACTTTACAATACATATAAAACTTATTCTTTATAGTATTTAGGCATAACCCACGAAAATCACCAAGGCTTTTAGCTTCTTTAACATCTGTCGGTAGCTCATTACAATTTTTTTGTAATAGAGAGAGGACCGTGTTTTAATTCCGCTATATTTTTCGTAAAACAACCTACGCAGTATTAATTTATGTGCCTTTTTGCTCGGCATACTCATTTTTCCTATAACTTAATGGTCAACAAACCACAAATAAGATTTACCAATTACTTACAACTATTTTTTTGTCCATTGGGTGCCCTTGACGGTGACTGACATTTTAACTTCCGGATTTCAAGACCAATGGAGCTGATAATGTCTCGACCATTTGTTCGGATTAAAGTGGTTTAATAATAGAAAAACACGTAGCGAGAAAAATCGTTTTAATCGCGATTAAAAAATCTCTTGCATAACTATATCACAACGCAATTTACGTGACTACGGAATTATTTTTATTTTTTTGCTTATTGTTGGTCCACCATTTTATTTTACATTAAAATACTGTGGAAAATGAGAGAGCATTGGTAGAGCACCTGACCGGCAATCAGAAGGCTGCGTGTTAAATTCCCCTCGGCGGCATGTTATTTTTCTCTGAAGATTTTTTCAATTGGTATAGGTGTTTCAGGATAATAATTATTCCTTCAAAATAATATGTTACCCTTTGTGCTATACATAAGAAACCTTGTCTCCTAAACATCAGTTTATCATTCAAAATGTTAATAATAGTAATAAAAAATGTTTTGATTATATCTACTATACCGTGAGAAAATCACCTCTAAAGACGAAGCTTAATGCCTAATCACTATTTTGATTAATCTTTATAACGAATTTGTGTACATTATGAACACAAAAAATATGCTTTAGATAAATTGAAGGTTTTCCCATCGCTTCGCTTGAGTAGAATAAAAATAAATATATAAATTACTCATTAAAAAATATAAATGCAAACTATTAAACTATTTTTTTCAATAGAAATGTGTGAACGCATAAAAAAACAACTTAAAAAAAATAAAGTATAATAGCTAAGATTATCTGTGATAGTTTCACTTGATCAACTTTTTTGTTTTCTTATAAAATTATTTACAAAATAAATAAGAACCAGTTTTTTGCTTGAAATCGAACGTTTCTAGACTCCGTTTGTCAAGCGATTTTAATGCCTATTACCTACGATAAAAGGTATACCAAGAATATACACATTTTTGGCTTGTAGGTTCCTCTTAAAGCTTAAACTTATTTTATTTAACCTTCAACATATTCAACAAACTAGCTGACATGTACCCGGCGTTGTTGGGGGTTATCCTTAAGAGATAGACATAATTATATCATCCCGGACTTTTCTGTAGGCCTTTTTAAGATATACAATTCCGTAGTATATTATGTTGATGTATCTCACGAGGTTTAGCCAGCGTTAGCAATGTAGTGCCCGAAAATATATTTTTACGACTTGATTATAAAACATCGACTTTTCTCTACTTTTTTAAAATTACAATACGCATATATCATATATTTAAACCTTTCGGAAGAAATTCTCTAAATGATAGTGAAAACCCTATAAAAATCCGTTGCGTAGTTTAGAAGAACTAAGCGTAAAAACAGACATACGCGGATACTGACTTTGTTTAATACTATTTACAGATATTTTATAGCTTATATTTATTGCTAGTGTTGCTAGACTAACACTTACATTCAAGACTGGACTTATAATAACTAGTAACCAAATGGGTGGGCATTGTAATTATCTATGGTCCACAATATGACTTTCGGCACCAATTAAAATTATTCAATAAGTTTTTTTCCTTGCCCCATCTCCATGCCTTGCTCAAGTAAGCTTTCCAAATTTTTGAAATATTGTTTTTGACGGCCATTCAAATAGCTGGTTCTGTACACAGCTTATTAGCATTGGTGCCTCAATATTTTAACTGCAAAATATGATATTAATGGACTTGACTTCAGAACTCTGTCTATTATCTGATACGCGTTTTGTAGAGATTGGATTTCACCCTTCTTGATGGAAGTCTCGACTAGATAATACATTTTTGGAGACTTTAGTAACATCATAGGAAAACATAGAGCTATTAGCCTGCTAAGCTCAGTTGGCAAGCTGTATGGTAGAATTTTAATTGAAAGTGTAAGAAAGGAAATAAAGGATAAAATATGTGCAAGGTGCTTTTGTGAGTGGAAGGGGGTGCATCGACCAGATCTTCTCATTGCGTATGCTCACTGAGAAGTTTCTGGCAAAAAACCAGAAACTTTTCTGTACCTTTGTAGATCTACAAAAAGCATACGACCATGTTGTCCAAGTATGGAGTGAAAACGAATCTCACACAGGCAATTGCGTCTCTGTATGAGGGAAGTGTTGCATGTGTTAGGTTTCATCACGTAGCATCAAACAAATAACTGACACACTTAAATTTAAATCATCACTAAAAACATTTATTTTAAACAAATGTCACTACATCTTAAATGAATACCTTACATGAATTAAATACCTATGTTTTTTTATTTTTATTTACTGTTATTTATTTTTATTTATTTGTTAACATGTAATTGTTGGGTTATGTAATATAATGTGTATTTGTTAGGTTAGCTGGAAGAAATAGGATGTAACCTATAAGCTATACCCTTTGTACTCTTTTTGTGCAATAAATATTTTTTTGAATTTTTATATCACAAAATGTGTTAAACAACGCTGCGTAATGTCACCTTGGTTATTCAATCTATACGTGGATGCAAGAATTGAAAGAAAAATTGTGGGATTGGGCGCAAATTTGAGTAATCTGAAAGTATGTTGCCTGTTATATGCTGATGATGCGATGCTGATTGCTAACAAAATGGAAGATCTACAGTCTCTCATGTCTAGGATGAACGAAGTATGTATGAAGAAGGAGTCAATTATAAATGTAAGTAAGTCTAAAGTAGTGGTGTTTGAGAGAAAGATTATGAAAACAGTCTGCAATATAGTTGTGAATGAGGAATACTTGGAGCAGATGGATGAGTTTGTCTATTTAGGGAGTGTTTTATTACATGAAAGAAGGGTAAATGCAGGTAACTCCATTAATGGAGGACTACACGCAGTTGGCGCTAGCAAAAAAATGTCCAAAGAAGCGAAATTAGCAGTCCACAATGGAGTGCTGGTACCTACCCTGATGTACGGAAGTGAGGCATGGAACTGGCAGAGAAAGGATGAAAGTAGACTGAATGCTGTTGAAATGAGATCCCTTAAGTGTATGTGTGGTAAAACTATGTAAGATCAAGTGTGAAATGTGGAGATCCGCAAAGAGTGCAAGGCTGATGTAAGCGTAATGATTAAGATAAAGAATGGGACGCTTAGATGGTTTGGGCATGTAGAGCGAATGAGTGAAGAAAGGAGTGCAAGGAGAATATATGATGCGAATGCGAATGGTGGTAGAAGACATGGAACGATCAAGTGAATTAGATACTCGAGTCGGGCCATGTCAAGAGTCAGAATAATAGAGGAGTATTTAAGAATGTGAATGAGGCAAGGAGTGTTTGCCAAGACCGAGTTCGGTCTTGGCAAACGGCGGGACGGTCGGGGAAACGGCGTGGTGTTTAGTTATTTTTTTTTTGTTCTCACAAAGTTTCGAATAGATGGGAATTCACATTTCTACCACCGTAGTCCTACTCTCTCCGGACAGAAAAGAACAAGATATTAGGAAATGAACCCAGAAAAGTGCTCAATGACCTATTTGTCTGATATTTTCCACACGGCTTCTTCCGGCCTACGTTTTTATTTTTAGCCTTTTGCTTCAATATTATTTGGGGGGTCGTTATATAAGAATAATGTCGAAAGAAACCTTCTTCCTTCCGTCGTTATGAAAGTCATATTATTTTTACCCGAAGGTGAGTTATTTTTACCTTTTTGGGACAACTAACCTTGGCGCATATACATGAAAATAATTCAACAGTTGAAGGCTACTATTTACTTATCTGGGAACACATCATAATATAATACTAAGTGTGGAACAACGTATAGCGTGATATATATATATGCGTGTAAATATGAATGGATCGCCTACTATCTAAACAAGAGGTTCCCAACCTTATCTTACTCACCTTCCACTTTCCAGGTATATTTTTCGTCAACGCCCCCCCTCCCAATATAAAAAAGTATGATAGCAGCCACAGAAAAAGTGCCACAGGTGAAACAAAATTGACCTAATTTGCAATTCACACACAAAACTATGTACTATGTGACCTTAGGGGTACCCCAGTAAAAATGACGTACCTACGACCTACGACTCATTTGATACATTACGAATTTTTTTTAATTTTATTCCTCTGACCCCCATTTCAGACCTTCACCGCCCCCTTAGAGGCTTGCATCGCCCCCTTTGCGCTCGCACCCAGGGGGGGCGTTACCACCCCCGTTGGTAATCATTGATCCAAACCTTGTGTGAACATCCACACAATGGACCTACTTGCGTAGATGAAGATTTTTATTGTAGTATTTTTATTACCTGGTTTCGCCCGTCCTTAATCCTTCTTTGATTTTCTTTATTGCTTACATATAAATTAAAATCTGAAAAAAATACCACACAAAACAATTTAACGTTCCTATTTTATTTGAATTCATTTTATTTGGTTTTACGCCCGGCCAGGCTTTGGAATATGAATTATATGGTTCCATGATAACTCAACACAGTGACAATTCAACACACTTTTAAAAAGTGATATAAAGTCATTAGAAACGATGAAAAAAAATAAAATTTAAACCTAACCTACATAATCCAGTTAATAATTTTTTTGGTTTCATCACTTTCCATGACTTTATATAACTTTTAAAAGATGTGATGAATTATCACTTTGATGATTTATCCGGTCACCGAATTATATGAATGTCTTAAGAATGACTTGTCTTCTTTTTGGTTTTAGTTAAAATGCTTATTTCAAAGAGATTTCTATTTCTAGTTTTTCATTTTTCACAGATTTCGTAAACGTTATTTGCACGGTTAGTCAAGATTCCAGACCTTAAAGCTTTTAAATAGCTCTGATCTGACTTCGGTTCCATATATTTCAATGGAAATATTTATTTAGCGTGTTTGCGTTCCGGTCTAGGCGGCGCACAGTGGGCTGAAAATCGCCTTTCATAGACATAAAGACTTGAATTTTCAAGGGTATTTTTTTGGCTAGAAATGGGTTCTGCTGATCATTAATATGCTTTAAAATTTTGTATGAAGCAATTGCGTATACAAATGAAGGAGTCGTCATTTTTTTAAGAAAAAAAAATTATGGAACTGACATTAAAAATGAGGCTATCTCTGGAATCACAAGGTTGACCATTATATCCTTACACACAGATATACTACTATTTATTTGTATTTTTTGACATACTTCGTATTGTGGCGCATACTTTTTTATGTTGAAGATTCATTTAAATGCTTAAATGCTTTACATATGAGTATGCTTTGTCTAGTTTACAATATTTTATTTACACTGCAAGCCTAAAAGTATTTAAGCATTAAAATGAATCATCAACATTGAAAAGGGTTTTTTTCAACTTTGAGGATTTAAAAAAAAAATCGCAAGTTGCGCCACAATACGAAGTATGTCAAAAAATTACAAATAAATAGTAGTATATCTGTGTGTAAAGATAGAATGGCCAACCTTATGATTCCAGAGATAGCCTCATTTTTAATGTCAGTGCTATACAATTTTTTCTTAAAAAAATGATAATTCCTTCATTTGTACACGCAATTGCTTCGTACAAAATTTTATAGCATAGTAATGATCAGCAGAATCCATTTCTAGCCAAAAAAAATACCCTTGAAAATTCAAGTCTCTATGTCTATGAAAGGCGATTTTCAGCCCACAGTGCGGCGCAATTAACGCTGTCTGCTTTGAACTTCAAATAACAATTAAACATAAATTATTATGATTACATACCTGCAGCCCAACGTACTGAATGTATCTTTTGTTATAATGCGTATTATAAATTTAATACTATGTATTGCATATTAAATTTAATACTTTGATCGAGACATCAAAAAACAACCCGTAAAAATCAAAGTTTTAATAATACATATATTTGGTTTGACTGAGGTTTGAACTTCCCTGTCCAGGGAATGGCTCTGGGAACTGCTGTGAACCCTTCAAATGTCATTTAAAACTTAAAAACAAAAAAACTTCTGGTTTGACTGAGGATTGAACTATCCTCCCCAGGGACTGACTAAAATGAGTTAACCGCGCTATCACTTAAGACAAATCCTAATTGAATGGTATCATCGAGATTTATTTTGGATATTAATTGCTGTGATTTTTTTATAATGTGATCCAATTTCAGAGAAACGCGTGTGTGTGCGCATATGTGTTCGTGGGTACCAACAAAGTGGTTAGAATGCATTGTCATCGGCAACATGTCTATCTGCTGAGTTTCAGCTCAATCGGATGTCTTGAAGTGTGTTAATTTTCTTTTCATTTTCTTTTCATTTCACTTTTGGTTGGACTCACGAAATTTAAATAGATTTATTTCTAAAGTAGTTTGTTTTCGAGATGTTGGTACTTTCATGAATTTTGTTAAAATTGACACCTTTAATCAGTTTTTCGAGTGCCACAGTTACAAAGGATCTACATAAGTGGATCCGTATTTTAATTATAATTACCTTATTTACTAGAGAGTAAAATTATGTTTTCTTTTTACAGGTAAGAATGATCTCTGTGAACGTTATTGCCGGTGAACGAGGCTATTGCCGGTGCACGAGGGTATTGATCAAATTTCTATTTGGTTCACAGGTAAGAAATTATATTTATAGATAAAATATATACTTATATGCATTAATTTTTATAATAATATTGAGACAGAATATATTAGCCCTGTGCAGACCTTTTCACCTTGCAAAACTTATTTTGAGATGAGAATTTAAAGTAATTTATTTAAAACTAGCTGACGTGTAGCCAGCGTTGCTGGGGGTTATCTTTAGGAGATGGGCATATACAGTTGTATGCTGTATATTATACAGTAGTGGACTTTTCTGTAGGCCTTTTTAAGATTTACAATTGCGTAGTAGAATATCTTGATGTATCTCATAAGGTTTAGCCAGCGTTAGCAATGTAATGGCCCGAAAATATATTTTACGACTTGTCTAAAAAACATCGACTTTTCTCTACTTTCTGTAGATATAATATTTATTTATTTATTTATTTAGACGCCGTAAAAGGCTTTTACAATATACATGATTTATGTTTACAGTGGTTCACAGGAGCGAAACAGTATTATGTTAAACAGAAAAATTACTGAGAATTTATGTTGAAAATTAAACAAAAATAACATCTGGTATACATAGGTACATTAGCATTTTTATTTTCAATCCGTACAGTAGTTTAGTATTGAGGTTATTGTTACCTTCAATATTGAATTTGGTTGAATTTGCTGAGAACTAAGAGTTAGCTCTATTGAATCAGGGCTGTCAGTAAGACATCTCTTAACAATTTTGGGAAAAATTATAGTTTTAATTAAGTATATAAAATTATTAGATAACACTCTTCTGTCTGATATCTGATGTAAGTGCATTGTTTAGGTTCTGTGATAACTTATGAATAGAATGGTATTATGCCTAATAACATTGATAATTACGACAGAGGTATGTTATTATAGCCTTCTTATAGCTATATTCCGTGCAGTTGAACACATCTACTACTTCTGAGAAAGCATTGCCAACTGCATGCAATCTAGGTATAAGGGAGTTTCTAAATGACGCAGTCCTGATATTGTTATTAAAATTAAAAAGAATTTTGGATCGAGTGGTTCTAGTGGGTATATGGAAGGTAATTAGGCTTAATATATCAGGGCTGTCTATAATTCCATTGACAATTTTAAAAATAAAAGTCAAATCGGAAATAAGTCTTCTATCTGAGAGTTTAAGTAGGTTTAATTCTTTCATCAAGTGATTGTAATTTATTGATTCTATAGGTAGACCGAGTTTATAGTTAATGTATCTTAGGAATTTATGCTGTATAAAATATATGCATACATAAACCTTCCGGAAGAAGTTATCTAAATGATAATGAAAATCTCATCAAAATGCGTTGCGTTGTTAAGATGAACTAAGCGCACAAACAGACAGATGCGGATATTGACTTTTGTTTTATACTATTTATTTGAACTGACTTGTATCCGGCGTTACTCTGAAACTTTTCGCTACTTTCTATAAATATAATATGCAAGGTTTATATATATATATATAAACCTTCCGGAAGAAATTCTCTAAATAATACTGAAATTTTTAAAATCCGTTTTGTAGTTTAGAAGAACAAAGCGTACAGTCAGACCCGGATAGCTACTTTGTTTTATACTATTTAGAGATGTACTCAACTGACAGAAAACCAACCTTCAAAAAAGGTGTACAACAATATTATATGTAAAAATAAAACATTGCCAACAACAAAAACAAAAACATGAGACAATAATATTTGAGTATAATATTAGTTTATTCCAGAATGTGTGTAGGGGTAGTGCAATGCAATACATTACATATTTCGAAATAATACGTAAATAGACAAAATAACATTACATACAAAACAATAAAAACGGAAAAGATGTGAAAAATATTGAATGCAAAAAATTATGCAATTAGCCGTTTATGGGAGTATTTGATCGTCTCCTGTTTCCAGAGGGCCATCAGTCGAGGATACCCACCACTTTCCCGAACCGCCTAAGCATACTCTCAGTTCTCTTTATTATGCAATTAGCCATTTAAGGGAGTATTTGATCGTCTCCCGTCTCCAGAGGGCCATCAGTCGAGGATACCCACCACTTTCCCGAACCGCCTAAGCATACTCTCGGTTCTCTTTACTATGCAATTAGCCGTTTATGGGAGTATTTGATCGTCTCCCGTCTCTAGAGGGCCATCAGTCGAGGATACCCACCACTTTCCCGAACCGCCTAAGCATACTCCGGTTCTCTTTATTATGCAATTAGCCGTTTATGGGAGTATTTGATCGTCTCCCGTCTCTAGAGGGCCATCAGTCGAGGATACCCACCACTTTCCCGAACCGCCTAAGCATACTCTCGGTTCTCTTTATTATGCAATTAGCCGTTTAAGGGAGTATTTGATCTTCTGACGTCTCCAGAGGGCCATCAGTCGAGGATACCCACCACTTTCCCGAACAGCCTAAGCATACTCTCGGTTCTCTTTATTATGCAATTAGCCGTTTAAGGGAGTATTTGATCGTCTCCCGTCTCCAGAGGGCCATCAGTCGAGGATACCCACCACTTTCCCGAACAGCCTAAGCATACTCTCGGTTCTCTTTATTAAGCAATTAGCCGTTTATGGGAGTATTTGATCGTCTCCCGTCTCTAGAGGGCCATCAGTCGAGGATACCCACCACTTTCCCGAACCGCCTAAGCATACTCCGGTTCTCTTTATTATGCAATTAGCCGTTTATGGGAGTATTTGATCGTCTCCCGTCTCTAGAGGGCCATCAGTCGAGGATACCCACCACTTTCCCGAACCGCCTAAGCATACTCTCGGTTCTCTTTATTATGCAATTAGCCGTTTAAGGGAGTATTTGATCTTCTGACGTCTCCAGAGGGCCATCAGTCGAGGATACCCACCACTTTCCCGAACAGCCTAAGCATACTCTCGGTTCTCTTTATTATGCAATTAGCCGTTTAAGGGAGTATTTGATCGTCTCCCGTCTCCAGAGGGCCATCAGTCGAGGATACCCACCACTTTCCCGAACAGCCTAAGCATACTCTCGGTTCTCTTTATTAAGCAATTAGCCGTTTATGGGAGTATTTGATCGTCTCCCGTCTCTAGAGGGCCATCAGTCGAGGATACCCACCACTTTCCCGAACCGCCTAAGCATACTCCGGTTCTCTTTATTATGCAATTAGCCGTTTATGGGAGTATTTGATCGTCTCCCGTCTCTAGAGGGCCATCAGTCGAGGATACCCACCACTTTCCCGAACCGCCTAAGCATACTCTCGGTTCTCTTTATTATGCAATTAGCCGTTTAAGGGAGTATTTGATCTTCTGACGTCTCCAGAGGGCCATCAGTCGAGGATACCCACCACTTTCCCGAACAGCCTAAGCATACTCTCGGTTCTCTTTATTATGCAATTAGCCGTTTAAGGGAGTATTTGATCGTCTCCCGTCTCCAGAGGGCCATCAGTCGAGGATTCCCACCGTCTTTCCCGAACCGTCTAAGCAAACTCTCGGTTCTCAAGTCAAGACTCTAATTTTGTATTTAATAAGTGATATGATTTGATACTATTCAATAATTAACTTTTAGAATTATTTAATAAAAGCCCCCGACTGTCCCTACACGGCTCAGCATTCATTTATACTTACTAAAAAACTTTCTGTTCTCATCCAAGCCACTTTGTTATCGTTCTTGAAGCTAGTGGAGAGACAACATTCATATTGAAGAACATACGATAAGAAAGGAAAAAGCAAATTTAAACACGGCAGTCCCGATCAGTGGCGGCTCGTAACGGAAATCGGTGCAGTGCACTGCAAAACTGAAATTTCCTGAAAATCTTCATTCAAAAAAACTAAATTTAGAAAAAAAGTAAAAAATAACGTTTCAGGTTACAACAACATCAATAATGCCATTTTATTTAATATTAGCACTCTAGTACACCCAAAAGTAAAGAGCCACCACTGGTCCCGATGAGAGACATAGGGCCATCAGGGGGGACTCCATCCAGACAACCATGACAGTGATGATGGTATTCTTCGATTGGCTAGTCTGCGCTATAAGCTTTCCATGCGGTGGTGGAGAAGTGCTCTGAAAATTTCTGTGGAGCTGCAGTATCTCGGTAGGCCGAACATGGCAATGAGCATTATTGTAAGCGTTTTTTAGCTTACGTCATTGGGATGCAGTGTAATCTACCCACAGTTCTGACCTATACAGCGACGTGCAGAATACGTTGAAAAGTATTGTAGAGTATATAACTGCATCGATTTTGGACTTCCTAAGACAAACTTATCGACAACATTAATTAATAATTAATAACAATATTTATTATAAAGGTTTTAAAATGTTCAATGAATAAGGAAGCTAAAATCTTGCGGTTTTTCGTGAGTTATTTCTCAATGTTATGAAGTCCAAATTTTAGTAGAATATTATTAAAGTAGTTTTAGAATAGATATTATTTAGATAGATATAAAATTTTATATTTAAAAAAAATATACTTAAAAAAATAGTATAAAAGATTCAAGACATTTTGTTCTGTTCTGGTGGCTATCGCTAAGGAATTCGAAAAAAGGTTGGGAGAAGGTTAATTTGGTTATTTGAAAAGGAACATGGAACGTTTAGGATTTTCTTATTTTCCGTTAATTGATATTGATTTTGATTGTGGCCAAGAGGGAAGATTCTATGGTTATTGGTGTCATTTTTCTCACGACGTTTATTTAATGTTTGTAAATTGGAATATTTTAAGCGTTCACTATTTATAGTCGGTAAGCAGCGTGGACAGTCCGGTTCGACAAGATAATTCCCTAGTTAGTCTCTGAATGTTAGACCGAATGCTGTGGAATTGAGATCCCTGAGGCGTAAGTGTGGTAAAACCATGTATGATCGTGTGAGAAATGTGGAGATCCGCAAAGAATGCAAGGCTTATGTAAGCGAAATGAGTAAGATTAAGAAAGGGACGCTTAGATGGTTTGTGCATGTAGAGCGAATGAGCGAAGAAAGTAGTGTAAGGAGAATATATGACGCGAATGTGAATGGTAGCAGAAGTCGGGGACGCCCGAGGCAGACATGGCACGATGAAGTGATATAAGATAAATGAGTCGGGCCATGTCAAGAGTCAGAATAATAGAAGAGTATGTTTGAGACGATGTATGAATATGAATGAGGCAAGGAGTGTGTGTGAAGGCCTAGTTGTTTGGCGGTCCGTCCTCTCTGCCTACCCCTGCTTTAAACGGCGTGATGGTTAGTTAGTTTAGTTTCTTGCTGCTAACGGCGTTTTGCGCCATTTTGGTTGCTTCGTTCCTTTCCCATAATGATTGTCTCGGCTCGCGCAAATTTTCGCACGTGTCTAAACAGCATTGTGTGTTATCCATTCTACTTTTACACTTAGACAAACGGGAATCGAATACAATAAATCAAAATCAAATTGCAGGCCATTTAACCGCACTTCGAGAACCTTATGAGTTTTTCATCATCAAATTGCGGAAAAAAGACTCGCACCTGAAAAACGTAAGTCTATGTTATTGCCAAAAAAGTGCTGTCGTCATTCGTATATTGTACTGTACATGAGTGTTAGTTACATCTGCTATGTGCATAGTTCACGTAGTAACTTTTCCATGGAACGAGTGTTATGAACTGGCGCAAATTTTATGTATTTTTCTGCAGAGCTATCGAGGTCATAACACACTTCCAACATTGTATAATACTAACGCGTACTTGTGAAAAATCACGGAATATTGTAATTATTGTAGGATTTATTAAGCTGAAAATATTTGCCTCAGGATTATTGCCTTTCTAAAACAAACATTGTCAATTTTAGAGACGATTAGTGTGAACACCATTAGTAAACATCAAAAATTACAATGTTATTATTGTTGTCCAAGATTTGAACAAAATTAATACATTTTAATGATTAATTTTTGGGGTATTATGGCGTGTTCCGCTACCTCCTTCTTTAGCCAACGTTTCGACAGATTTAATAATAATAATATTTTTGGCAGTGAAAAATCTCAAATCATTAACCAAAGATGTACACATTTCAAATATAGAATTATGAATAAATTATTTTGTTAAGTACCTACTTTATCGCTCATCTGAATAATTTTTCTCACAATCATTTCCAATTTTGAAAAAGACTATTAAATTCAAAGCAAATCCAAGTTTGAGAGTCCATTGAATCGTAGTTACAGACGGAGTCACAACGAAAATTAATATTTTTAATTATATGAATTATTTTCCTCAGGGCCTCAAGTGTGGAGTTAATGTACATAAAAGCTTGAAAAATATTTAATTTCATTTTTTAAGACTAGCTCAAATCTGCAGGAGTTGAGGGAAGTTCGTAGACTAAAATTTGCGGAGCAAATTGTGTTACGTCTTGTGACACTTGTTATTCGACAAAATTTATTTGGCAAGAACACCGTGACAACAACATTATTTACTTTAAACTTTCAATACCAAATCATCCACTCCGTTTGTAGAATGATTTTGATTTATCATTAAATCAAAGTGTGAATAGCAAAATCCAACATTCCTCTTGCAAAATTATCGATTCCTTTCGTTAAATATTCATGTATCTGGCTGTTTCAGCGGGCAGATGAGAAGGTGCGTTCGCTAATTCGAATGCTTAGCGTAAACAAACGCGTCGACTTATTGAGTTGTTTATTTGCGTTCTCTTAATCAAGCGCGAGTCTTGAGTTTATCAATGTTATTTACGTTTTCTCCCCAAAATACCGAACATAACAGCGATGATTGTCATGTTATTTCATATTTTAAAATAGCCCTATCTGAAATGATACAAAATCATATTTGAGTTTCTTTCATTTGCTTTCTGGTATGTTTAACTGTCTCCTTTTATGTTAGCCAAGACAAGATGAGGTATTTTGACATCATGTCTTGAACGAAACTGCACTCCCACATAAAGGTCTGCTTTCAATGCATGGATACAACTGTAGTTAAAATTATTTTGTTTGGGATTTTTTTTTTCAAATAAAAATTGTCGGTATTGGACAGTTAAGGCCGTTGTTTCCAACTTTTAGATCGATCAATCTGAGGCTCCAATCAGCCAGCCATTTATTCAGTAACGCTCGATTCGCTTGTTTCCAAACATTTTTATCGTTGATAATCTTAAGTGGCCCGCACACTTTCATAGACAATAAAATAACATCAAAGTAAAATTTTCAATGTTATATTAATTTTGATGAGTTCATATTTTTCTTATTATTAATACAGATGATTTATTTTAAGTACCGTTATCCATAAACCGACATTTTATATTTTTTAACAAACGCATGTAAATACATTAAAAATAAAGCATTAGCTTGACTTTTACTAACTTTGCCAAAGCGTGAAAATACACTAATACAAATTTGACGATTGATGTTTCTCCTCCGTGTGTTAACAGGAAACTAAGCAACTTGGACAAAATACAAACCAAAAAGTAGTTGAGTCAGAATGGGAAAATAAATATTATGGAGTTTTAATCATCATCCGGCATTCGAAGCGGCATTTTTGACAGTGGAAAACGGTTAAAGAAATCTTTGTCAATCAATGTTTGGCTGTCGCCGCCTGTGTAACTCGATATTATCGTCCATTACATTCGCCCATTCCACAATATTAATATTATTATTAATATCTTCATCTTCCATATTAATTTGATGCTAAAAATAATAAAAAATTGACAATACGCAATACGAAAAAGAATGCGTGAACCAAATGACGATCGACATTTTGCTGTCATTTTTGACTCTGTTGACTCTTTTTATAACAAACCCTTTTACTGAGCCAGAGGTTAATCCAGCTGTTTGGTTCCTCTAGCTTGATAAGAGAGTTGCATTGGGAATAGAGTAATTATGCATTTGAGGAATGTTGAGCCAAAATTTCGGTTCAACAGTTGATCAGTAGGATTGGAAACAACGGCCGTTAGAGTCGGGCGAAGGAACTGTGATCAGTAATTACGTCTGAAGGATTATTTTTTTTTCATTTTTGAAAAAAAATCACTAGAGACTGAAATTTCATTAATATTTTTTCTCCAAATAATTTCAGGAATTTCTGGTTGAAGTGTGACAAGTAGGTACAAGTACTAGTACTTTGTAAAGTTAATTTGATTTTAAACGGTTCAGTGGAAAATATCAATATCTCTGAGGGTATTGTAAAATTTGCCGATATACGACCGATCAAAGAGTTTTGTACGTTTGATTTCAGGTTTTTACAGTCAAAAGTATTATAGTGATTTATTTTTGAGGTATTATCAAGGCCGGCCCTATGCGGTCGCAATTGGAGCAGTCCGCTCCGGGCACCGAATTGTCAAGGCGCTGTTAATACCTAACAGTCCTAACACATCGCCCTTGAGATTATTATTCACAAACACGGCGCTACACAAAAATACAAATCATACGAATATTATTGATTACAGTGACCACCTACCTTACTATCAAGGCGTCTACTCGTTTTACGGGGTGTCAAAATATTACTAGCGCCAGGCGCTGCATTGTCTCAGGGTCGGCCCTTGGTATTATGCCGTGTTGCGCTACCTCTTTCTTTAGCCAACGTTTCGGACAGCATTACAGTGTCCATCATCAGGGCAGATGTGTAATCCATTACACATCTGTAATAGGGTCACGTGATTATATATACGTATACAGGTTATGATTTTCAAAACGATAATTATTATCATTATGTATTTATTATTAAGTGATGTTACATGGAGAAAAATGATCATATTTAAAAAGTGACATGGGCATGACAATTTCCCGATAACATATTAGCCATTCAAAATATTTCGAGAACACGCATTCTTTTCCTAATATTTATTATGACAGAATGTGACAATATCAGTATGTCAATTTCAATATTTGTATGAACACAGGTTCCGCCGTCCTCATAAAACATTCGCTTTTAACTGATACTTTCTTAGGAACAGGAAAAAGTATAATTTGACCATATTTTTAATAAATTCGCAGTATTTTATATCGGGAAGTTTTCTTCTTAGACATGTTTAACAAACATTCTTAAAAGACAATTGTGAGATTCACAACATCCGGACCGGCAACGGGGACTCCTTCAGCTGGTGCGATTCTATGTTGTTTTAAAGACATATGGAGACACCCGTAGCACTTTTTACAGTGGTGACAGGGACTGGTACACATCACCACCTTCTTCCATTCCGACTCTCCTTGCGATTCCCCAAGCTGCTGGGGTCTTTACAATGTCTTTTAGAATGTGATAGGAAAGTGCATTTGACCACAGGCTTCACATGCAGGCACAGGAAGCAAACATATATTAATTCAAAATTTTAAGCTGCTTTATATCGACAATATTACAGACAAACATAGAAAGAAAGGGCCTTAGATTAAATTTACTTGAACAATTAGAAATCAATAAAAGAACCAATGACCCTAATATAACATTAATTAATAAAGTAAGGAAAATTATTTATTCATCGCTTCTAAGTATGTTCACAAAACCTAAACAATGTAACACATTTAAATAAAGTAATAACTGCTACTATTAAACAATTAAGATAACATTAATGTGGGGAAAACAGACTTCAAAATACCCCCACAGAATATGAAATCTATTGTCACGATTATTTTTACCAGTAAATTGGTTTAACCGGTAATAAATCATTTTAAATTGGGAGGGGGTAAAATAGAATCATTAATAAGTCGTCTAAACGTGGCTAAACCACAGTTTGAAAATGGCCTTGAAAGCCGAAACAGCTGTAACAATAACAAAAACCAAAAAATACTTGCAAAACTTAATAATTTTTTTTTTTTTTTTTTTTTTTTGTAATTATTTTTTATTTTTAATAATATGTTTACATGGTACATAATTCATTTTACATCTTGGTTCTTTTTACTACTCTTCCATTGAAAGCATTTGCTTGTGTATGGAAGGGGAGTGTACATAAATGTTGTTGTTAATTAGTACTTAAATAATTCATTGTACATAAATGTATAATTATATTATTAAATTTGATTTTAATTAAATAAAAAAAAAAAAAAAAAACAGCAGTTCGGTTTTCTATAAATATCATCAAACATATTAATTTCGGTTGTGGGTCTGTCCGCGAATGATCGTAACTCTAATTCAATGAACTCGGATTTTTTTTGAATTTATGTGTCAGTTTCAAAATTGGAACTGATTGTGTCAAGAATTCAGACAAGAGTGTCAGTCAATAAGTAGGTAAGTAATTTTTCGTGAAAATCTTTTCTCGTTAGTTCGGATCTCTTCACATAAAAATTCGACTTCACAAATCCTACATTTATAATATTCCTTGATTTTTTACAGGTCTGCGCTAGTATAAATCTTAAACTTCACCATATTACCGAAAAACGTTTCTCATTATAATTTATTTTTTCGGTATACAATTTTAACCTATAAGGGTACGTATACATTTACGAACCGAAACGCGAACCCTACCACGAATTACGGGAAAGGAACGAATCACCTGCAAGCAGCTTTTCACGCCATTTGCGGTTGCTTCGTTTCTTTCCCATAAGTTGAGGTTCAGTTCGGCAGTTTGGCAGTTTGGCTCGCTGATGTATACGTAGCATCATACTCTTATCATTACAATATTGATGAGCGTCACGCATACGTCATGGACACACACATAACATAATTAAACCATAAGTAACTCCGAGCCGCAACGTTACCGGATAATACTATAATACTATTTGATTTAATCATTCAAGCATTGTTACGCTCTTTCTATGACGTCATTCGGCACTTACTCGAACATCTGTAAATGTTACAGATTTCACCTTTCGATTATACCTTGAGGTTGAATTAACGAATAATAATGTATTTATAGTGAAAATAGAGTGGTCTGAATAACGTAGTGTTCTACGCTTTGACTATGGGACTTCGATTCCCACGCAGCCCTAAAATATTGTTTTGGAAATCATTCAATAATTTAAAAAAAAAATTTCATTATCAGTATGGTCAGTCTATGATTGTGGCTGAGAAGCCACCCCACATACTTTGTAATACTGATTTAGTTTACAGCCCAATGTTTTTATTATTAATGCCCAGCTATAATGCAATCACATATGATATAATATTAAGACACGGGTTGACTGACGGCGTCCAACGGCGGAGCTTGAGTTGCATTCGACGAAAATTAAAACATTTGCGTTGCGTTCAAGAAACTCAAGAACATACTAAGGTTTGTTTGTCGGTTCTGGTGGGAATTTTGGGAATTGAATTTTAAGAGGAAATAGGGACGCACATTTTTAGGCGATTCAACTATGTACAATTATCTAACCAATTAATTTATACATAGGTTTATTATAAATTTTATTATATTGTTATTTTTGTAGGTTCATATTTTTAATATTACGTTAAGATGTTACACATCTCCACATTGGGATGGATGCCTTAGGGAGATGACGGGCTTATGATTTTATTGTATTGAAATATTTTTTGAATAAATTAATACATTAAATAAACTCTGCTGCAGATAACTACTTCACTCAAGATATTGGATAATCTAATTCAGTTCGACTTTTCCACTTACGATATTGATGAATACCACACAATAGTAGTTCCGTATACCCTAAGCCAGTTACACATAACCTTCAGAAAGGAAGGATAGAGGAAAGTGGAGAAAACCTGACTATTCAGACCTGTTCACTTAACGTTTCACAGATTAATCTCTTGTGTGCCAAGAAATCCACCGTGGATTTGCTAGTAACTTTCCTCGATTTTGAACCTTAAAAAATGCTCTTGACATACTAAAATAAATTTTGTAAACAATATAATTTTTTATATATTATTAAAGAAAAACTTATGCTTACAAGGCAAGTTTTTTTATGCAAAGCACAAGGGATAACAAATTATTATAAGCAATTCTTATTAGCCTTGTGGGACTACTTTATTTCTCCCCACATATGACAACATTGCCATTCAACGCAATTGAACATGACAAGACGAATCATCATTCCGGTTTTAGCGTTAGCGCCCGCCGCACAGTGGGCTGAAAATCGCCTTTCATAAACATAGAGACTTGAATTTTCAAGGGTATTTTTTTGCTAGAAAGGGATTCTGCTGATCATTACTATGCTATAAAATTTCGTACGAAGCAATTGCTTGTACAAATGAAGGAGTTATCATTTTTTTAAGAAAAAAATGTATGGCACTGACATTAAAAATGAGGCTATCTCTGGAATCATAAGGTTGGCCATTCTATCCTTACACACAGATAATATACTACTATTTATTTGTATTTTTTGACATACTTCGTATTGTGGCGCAACTTGCGATTTTTTTTTTTTAAATCCTCAAGTTGAAAAAAAAACTTTTTTATGTTGATGATTCATTTTAATGCTTAAATGCTTTACATATGAGTATGCTTTGTCTAGTTTACAATATTTTATTGACACTGCAAGCCTAAATATAATAATATGTTGTTTATTGCATCGCTTAGAAGTTTTTATTATTATACATGTCACATTACATGTGATACACTTCAGGCCGCCGCGCCGCCCAGAAAAGTCTCACAGTGAACTGGGCTGTAAACCGTTATTTTACTTTTGGTCTTTAATTTTCTGCGCGGCGGTCCTGAATTGGCGCGGGGCACGTCAACAAATAGCGACGGCAATACCGTACCGGGCGGGAAAAGCAAATATTCTAACTTAAAATATTAATTTAACTATGAAATCCTAATCAATTTTCTTTTTTTTTTAATAACATCAATTCTAATAGACGGTTAACATTGGTAAAAAAATACTGGAATTCTTTATAGAAGAATTATTTTTTTTTCCATACAAAATGTTTAAGCGACGTGGTTCTAACAGTTTGAATGACGTCAAACCCACACCCCGCCTCTTACCGCTCGGATTCCGCTCGTTTTGGCGGGATTAATAAAATTCAAACTTTGAGAATTAATAAAACTATGAAAACAAACTTAAAAAAAAAAAAATACTCGTATTTAAGTGTGAATGCGAACATTGATAAAAAAAATAAAAAAATGGACTCAACTTCCTTATTCTACAAAAGAGCATTTTGCAAAAAAACACTAATTATTACGAAAATAGCGTCAGCCGGCGCTTGGCGGGTCGCTCGGTACTTAAGCAGGCACAATAGGACGGGTGGTTTAAAATAATAATAAAATTCGCCTAATTTATAGGTTAATTTTCAAATTCTGAGAAAGTTCTATTCAAGTTCGGTTTTTATATCATTACATGCAAATTGCTTCATAAAACTGAAATGATAACAGTACTTGAATAGAAAAAAAATGGACTCAACTTCCTTATTCTACAAAAGAGCATTTTGCAAAAAAACACTAATTATTACGAAAATAGCGTCAGCCGGCGCTTGGCGGGTCGCTCGGTACTTAAGCGGGCACAATAGGACGGGTGGTTTAAAATAATAATAAAATTCGCCTAATTTATAGGTTAATTTTCAAATTCTGAGAAAGTTCTATTCAAGTTCGGTTTTTATATCATTACATGCAAATTGCTTCATAAAACTGAAATGATAACAGTACTTGAATAGAAAAAAAATGGACTCAACTTCCTTATTCTACAAAAGAGCATTTTGCAAAAAAACACTAATTATTACGAAAATAGCGTCAGCCGGCGCTTGGCGGGTCGCTCGGTACTTAAGCAGGCACAATAGGACGGGTGGTTTAAAATAATAATAAAATTCGCCTAATTTATAGGTTAATTTTCAAATTCTGAGAAAGTTCTATTCAAGTTCGGTTTTTATATCATTACATGCAAATTGCTTCATAAAACTGAAATGATAACAGTACTTGAATAGAACGTTAATAGAAATTGAAAAATAACTTTGATATTTAATGAATTGTTCAAATTCTGCGAAACAACCCGCACTTAAAGGTTAAGCTAGTTAAACAAAACATCAATTCCGAATAATTGTGTCTTATCACCAGACGCGATACTGATAGTAATGTTACAATCTCTTCTCCTTTGTATCTTGCCACCGAATAATTGTGACTTATCACCAGACGTGATACTGGTAGTAATGTTACACTCTCTTCCCCTTTGTATCTTGCCACCGAATAATTGTGTCTTATCACCAGACGTGATACTGGTAGTAATGTTACACTCTCTTCCCCTTTGTATCTTGCCACCGAATAATTGTGACTTATCACCAGACGTGATACTGGTAGTAATGTTACACTCTCTTCCCCTTTGTATCTTGCCACCGAATAATTGTGACTTATCACCAGACGTGATACTGGTAGTAATGTTACACTCTCTTCCCCTTTGTATCTTGCCACCGAATAATTGTGACTTATCACCAGACGTGATACTGGTAGTAATGTTACACTCTCTTCCCCTTTGTATCTTGCCACCGAATAATTGTGTCTTATCACCAGACGCGATACTGATAGTAATGTTACACTCTCTTCCCCTTTGTATCTTGCCACCGAATAATTGTGTCTTATCACCAGACGCGATACTGATAGTAATGTTACACTCTCTTCCCCTTTGTATCTTGCCACCGAATAATTTTGACTTATCACCAGATGCGATACTGATAGTAATGTTACACTCTCTTCCCCTTTGTATCTTGCCACCGAAAAATGAGAAAGAAAATCTTCCAATAAGAAAACTGTTGATTACAAAATAATACTAAATATTGGGCGGTCGAGCCCGCAGTGTTTGGCGCATTTGATGAATAACGAGTCGAAATAACCATAGCTCTGACTACAATATTACTTTCGGTGTCTTACGCCCGGGGGAAATTATACACGTGGCGTTTCCATTGCGAAATTGGATTCTAGCTTAATTCCAGATTAATTGATTATATTATGTACCCTGCCACGCATTAATGTGGCTCAATCCCTCTGCGCAGAAGATTTTCTTTCCGCAAGACAACGTCTTATATTATAAAATGCATTCCAAATGGTTGAGTTAAATTCTAAATGTTTTCTAATCTTGATATTTAAAAATTCAGCCTGCTTATGTTTGTGCTCGCAAAACTCAAAAATTTAAATTCTAACTGGTTTCTAATCTTGATATTTAAAAATTCAGCCTGCTTATGTTTGTGCTCGCAAAACTCGAAAAGTTAAATTCTAACTGGTTTCTAATCTTGATATTTAAAAATTCAGCCTGCGTATGTTTGTGCTCGCAAAACTTTTCTAATCTGGAAATTAAAAAATTCAGCCTGCTTATGTTTGTGCTCGCAAAACTCGAAAAGTTAAATTCTAACTGGTTTCTAATCTTGATATTTAAAAATTCAGCCTGCTTATGTTTGTGCTCGCAAAACTCGAAAAGTTAAGTTCTAACTGGTTTCTAATCTTGATATTTAAAAATTCAGCCTGCTTATGTTTGTGCTCGCAAAACTTAAAAATTTAAATTCTAACTGGTTTCTAATCTTGATATTTAAAAATTCAGCCTGCTTATGTTTGTGCTCGCAAAACTCGAAAAGTTAAATTCTAACTGGTTTCTAATCTTGATATTTAAAAATTCAGCCTGCTTATGTTTGTGCTCGCAAAACTCGAAAAGTTAAATTCTAACTGGTTTGTAATCTTGATATTTAAAAATTCAGCCTGCGTATGTTTGTGCTCGCAAAACTTTTCTAATCTGGAAATTAAAAAATTCAGCCTGCGTATGTTTGCGCTCGCAAAACTCGAAAAGTGGTCGACCGATATGGCTGAAAATTTTTAAGTTTGTTGTTATTAGTACCTGGGAGTGTTTAGAGATGTTTAAATGGTAAAAAGAAGTCGTTGACACCCGATATCTGTGCACTGTAATGAGATGCGGACTCGACTTAACGTCGATATAATGTAGTTTTTTTTAAAGTAACATTGTGGTATACAGTAGTGAATGGTGGAAGAAGTCAGAGCCACCCGAGAAAGACATTCACAATAGCCGAGCATTGCTGGGGATCCACTAGTAGGTATATAAAAACACACGCGTATTCGAATGCAAAAATTTGTGCCAACATTTCAAAACAATCGGTGAAGAAGTTTGGGAGATTTAAGATTTTGAAAAAACGAACATTTACATTTTCATTTATGAATATAGATAGATGAATTATGCAGTAAAATAAATAAACTACAACATCTATTTTTGTTGTTTGTTTTTGGGGTGTTATGCCGTGTTGCGCTAACTCCTTCTTTAGCCGACGTTTCGGACAGCGTTGCAGTGTCCATCATCAGGGCAGATCCGGTAGATCCGAAGATGTGAAACATAAAGTGACGACACATCTTCGGATCTACCGGATCTGCCCTGATGAAGGACACTGCAACGCTGTCCGAAACGTCGGCTAAAGAAGGAGTTAGCGCAACACGGCATAACACCCCAGAAACAAACAACAAAAATGCTTTTGGCCGTGAAAATCTAAAAACTTACCTACAACATCTATTTACCAATAAATTCGTTTCTGCAAGGAGGAAACATACTGATGTTAAATATTGCTAATTTATTAAAAATCTCTTAAAAATAATTCGTATTCCTGTTAAAAACGGGACTGCAGGCTTTTAACGGATGATATATTATGAATGTACTAAAAGATTATTAGGAAACGGCATGCTATCCCGTTTTAACAGGGTTTAAAAAAATCATCAATACTCATGTTTCAGCAAATAATCGCAAGCCTGCTGTGACAGGGCTTTTACTAGAGAAAACTCCGTCTTAAGTTTAAATTGAAAATAGTTACTCGATTGAAATTGGCATGCTAATTATTCAGTAATTGGAGGCCAAATTATATGAAACTTCGTATCAAGATGATTTTCTTACAAAACAAAAACCAATTTGACTCCAAAGTCTCTTGGAAAACCCCGTCAGTCAAAGCAAGGAGGCGAAATAGTTGATTACGCCAGTTCCGACTAACGAACTAAATCGTGACTTTTGTCTGTTACTTTTAGTATAAAACCAAAGCTCTTAAAAGACAAAGTTCCCGAACTTGACTTTTCTTTTATGGACAATTGTTTGGCAATCCAGTAATGTTCCAAAATATTTTTTTTTGTTGATCTGGATATCAATTCTCAAATCCAGGCCGCTCGCAAACGACTTCGAAAGTACATACATTGGTCGACATTCTTATTTTTGAGTCTCGTCGACGGTAGATACAACGTTGCATACGCCAAACGTGGGTCGAACCACTCGTTATTCGAATGGAATGACTTCGTCCAGAAACGTGGCCCTGAACTAGGTAGAAAGTAGTATGCACCTATTTTTTTCGTTCTTTATCTAATATAACCTAACCTAACCCTTGTTTGGTGACCAGATCTGAATAGCCAGATACTTTCAAACCTTCACCCCCCCCATATCCTTCCCATCCTCCAGCCTCATGACATAACCCAGTTGGCAGTTGAAAATCTTGTGTGCACCTATTCGATTATTATTTTATGATAACCCCTTTAACCTACAACTTAGAACCCAATTGATTTTCCTAGAAACTTCAATTGAATCTATACACAAAATTCTCAGAATGATTCCAGAACCGTAAAAAAGATTATCATTAATTTATTCGAAAAAAGAATAACAATAAACGGAACGGCTGACTCAAGTTTAAACACGTCTGATTAACCACCGGCTCATTTCCGCCGAAATGTTTTACACACAGACACCGCTCATAATGCAAATTCAGAGGCTCACTGGAATAAGTCATTTTATCTTTATCACTTGCTTTGTCCTGAAGCGAAGAAATCTGTCGAATTTGTGTTTGGGGGAAACTATTACGAAGCTACCCCGAAAATATGTAAATTCGGAGTTTCGTAATATTATTTAAGCAATTTGACCCAATGATAGATAAGTATTAAACTAAAAGTTGCTATAGAAATAATGATCAATGTCACTACCCAGTTATAGAAAAAACACCTAGTAAATAAAATAAATATCTCGAAGTAGTAATTGATGAAAATTTTAGATGGAACCTACACATCAAAGATATTGCGGAAAAACCCACACCTCATTTATTTCTTTAAAAATCTAAGAAATGTGGTGAGTAAAAAGGATATGAAAATAGTCTATTACGTATTATGCATTTCTCGAATCGAATATGGATTTATAGGATAGGGATTTGCTACAAGTACATACAAGTACCATTCTACACAGACTCAAACAAAATCTTCAAAACACTAGACGTCATGTCAATAAGACAACTTTACGCCAAAACTGCTCTCCTACATCTCATCCATAATAATCTTCATATTACAAATCAACCAAAAGCCATAAAAAAACCAGGTCATCAACAAATAAAACACTGAACATTCCGATAACACACACCACACACGGACAAAGACACTTTCAATACTACGCAACCAAACTTTTTAACAGTATGCCCATTACTTTGAAACAAACATATCGTAGCCTGGATAAAAAATCAAGATATTCACTTTATTCAAAAGATTATAATTCCAAACCAAACATAACCAAAATATAATAAGTAAAATTAAATATTATACACGTTCTTCAAGAATTATCCAAAAATACATACACTCACATATAAATGTGTGTTTTCATGTTTCTTGTTATATATGTCTGTGAAAAAAAAATTAACTTTCTACTACAACACATAAATACCTGTCACACTTAATCACAAACACGTTAACACCTCTGCACAGGTTCTCTTAGTGAGGTGTTCACGTAACATACAATATCACCCACACACAGTTTTACCTATATCAACCTAAGTTCTTTATTTTTTATACCTTTTTTCTGTACTTGTTTTTTCTCTGTACTACAATATAAACCACTGTAATCATTTGTACAATGTGTATTCAAGAATAGACATAAATAAATAAATAATTTGACTACAATTCAAAAAGGAATCATAAAGATCAAATTGAAAGTACTCATAAGAACGCCTTGGATTAAAATTTTCAATAGTTTTGACGTACCAAATGTACAACAAATATATGAGAAAAATATACTGTTGAAACTATTGAAAATACAGAATCCTACTAGACCGCTTATCCATCACACTAGATCGAATCAAAATGTCGTAAAAAACGTTCCAAGTATGAAACCACATTTGGACAGAGAATATTTATTTATTTTGCAACAAAACTTCACAACGTCCCCCCCCAGATATAAAACAAATTGTAAAGTTTATTGACTACAAATGAAGAGTAAAAATATGGCTGAAAGACGTCAATGAAAACAAAGGAGATAGAACCAAATAAAATTGATTTAAATAACTTCAGTCCGCCTCGGCACAGCCTAGTGAGGAGGCTAAGATACACTATCACAATACTTTTATTTACCATTATATTTTCTATTTACAAAGTATCGTATTTTTTTCCGTAATAGTCGCTAAAATAAATAAAAAATTAAATGTTAGCTTTGTACGTGTGTATGCATATTTTCGTAAATTTTTATTAATTTCTGATTTTGTTTTTACCATTTTTAATATTCACCATATCGTGCAGTAAGAAAACTTGCGGAAAAGGCTTCTTGCAGCAGCGCATCGGGTTTGCACGACGAGATCTTCCACTGTCTGGGCGACTGCTCTAATCGCAGAGATATCGCTCTTGATCCGCCGAATTTACAATACGTAATCAGTTTCACTTATAAAGATTCCGTAATGTAGCGTTGGTATATACGGGGAAAAGGGCCGTATACTGCTCGGGTTAAAATCGTTACTCATAATATGTTCCAAATTTAAAAAAAAACAAGAGCATTTTCGCATTTCGCGTTTATAGCGTTTGTAGCTAACTTCACGTTTCTTCAGATGTCATTGACCCGGTCTGTTTTTATTTTTGCCAACAAATTATGGCATTATTCAGTTTGCCGGCGCTATCCTAACGCTATACTAAGGGGCCAGTCGATATGATCTGACAGCTACGTAATACGTCTGGTATATTACGCATCCGCAGCGATTATTAGCAACGTTTTTCACTACGCTGACCTTATGCGCCCGTATAATATTTATTCCGCGATTATGAGTAAGACGGATGGTGTTTGAATATTTAAGCACCTCGTCTTTACAATATTTAATATTTACAAAAAACTACATTGCAAAGTTTTCAAGTAACTTGAACCGCCATTTCTCAAAGCCTTATTGACTTTAGTCCTTGGAACAGTGCACAGTGAGTGAGTGGGTAGAGTTTCAGTGTTAACGCTTCGGAATTTCCAAACAAAGGACCCTGGAAACGGGAAGGGGGCAGTGGAGGCTGTCTGGCCGCGGAGGAAGCCGGCTGTCTGTACCTAGTCGCTATTCGCTCCGGACTGTAGACAGCCCATACAGTGCAGGCTGCACAAACTGCACAGACTGCTGCAGACGGTGAATGAACTCAGGGAACTGGGCGAGCGAGAGGGAAATGTCCCACTCATTGTTACGGGAATTACGATATTTGCCTGGGAGCGTTCAACCCTCGCTTTGGGGCGAAAGGGTAGCGAACGAACAACAAATTCCTGAAAACATTTCAGTATTTCAGTTTTGCGATGATTTTTTTCAAGTTCAATCATATTTTCAAGTGATTACTTTACGTATTTATAAAACTAGCGCAGACGCGTGAAAAATAACGGGATACTTTTGTATATATTGTAGAATTTGTAAAGTTTATAGTATTTATACAAAAACATATTTGTCTCAGGATCATTGCCTTCCAAAAACAAAGATTGTCAATTTTAAATACGATCAGGAATATACCTTTCGAATGAACATCATAAATGAACTTAAAAAAATATTATTATTATTTAATTAACTAAAATAAAATTATTTTACCAAGTAGATCGCTTTTCTGAATTGTTACCACAGTCAAATCCAAGATCTAGACTTCATTGAACTGGGGTTACAGACAATCACAATCGAAATTATTTTTTTAATCTGTAGGGGAAAAAGATTGTTTCTCACTTAATAAAGTTTCTTTATGAGTAAATAAACTACTAAATTAAAAATATGAAACAAGCAAATAAGAAGAGTTCTATTTTTTGCATATTTCAAGGCTCTATTAATTTAAGTGAGTTGAAGTACCTACCTACTTTAAATTCCAGGCAGATGAAGTTGTGCAATTTTCATGACTCCACATTATCATTCATTTAGTTAGTATCCTTGTGGATGAAGGTTCAAACCAAACAAAAATATATTTATACTAAATAGATGTATTATATTTAAATATTGAAGACAATATTAGTGATTTTTAAACGCAAATCTGAAACAGAAAAATCAGAAAAGGAAACGGTCACATCTGGGACTCGAACCCAGGACCCTTGTCTTTCCGGGACAATGCTCTACCAAGATGTGACCGTTTCCTTTTCTGATTTTTCTGTTTCAGATTTGCGTTTAAAAATCACTAATATTGTCTTCAATATTTAAATATTATAATCGGGACAATGCTCTACCAAGATGTGACCGTTTCCTTTTCTGATTTTTCTGTTTCAGATTTGCGTTTAAAAATCACTAATATTGTCTTCAATATTTAAATATTATAATTTGAGGTTTTACTCAATAAGTTATTCCGAAAAATAATAAAGATGTATTATAGTTGAAAAAATGTTTTATACCGGTTGATTTTTATGAACATATTGTTTATATACAGAGATTGTGTAATGATGTCTTTCGGGGTTCATCTGTGTTGTGGTGGGCACTTTTCAAGGGTAATTTGATTCAGTACTTTTAGTGAAAGGCTAAAATTATTAAAAACAAAAACAATATTAAAATTACGTAATTAAAAATATAATATCAGTACCATAATTTCGAACACAATAAATTTTTGATATTTATCAAAGGGTAAATTGACTCAGTAGAAGATTTTGCAAATGCCTATGAAAGTGTTTATATATGTTTTGTGCCTTATGTATGTTGAGTGTGTTATATGTATCTGTCTATGTATTTTATGTATTTATATTGTAGCAACTTAAAAAGTTGTTCTTCTGTATCTATTTTCTATATTGTGGCTTCTCGTTATATGTGTGCTTTAGTATTATAATTTATATTATGAACATGACTTGCTGACTGATTTGGCAGTTTGGCCGGTGCTTATAAAGAAGAAAAAAAACTTAATTATGTAAAAACAATCTAAAATTGAAAATAAAAAAAGCGATTTAAACAATTTCAACACAGTACAATTTCAATGTTTTTCAAGGGTTTTACACTGTCGGTTAAGAGTTAAGAAAAGGGCAGTGCATTAAATATATATTCATCATACCTAAACCAACACCTTCATACATTTTTCATCGTGACAAAGGGAAACAGGTTGTCGACTGCGGAAAAGGCTGGCTGTCTGTATCTAGTCGCTGTAAAGAAGACAGTACAGACACTGCGGACTGCAGACGGTGAATGAACTCCCGGAGTTGCGCGGTAAGACGGTAAGAGAGAAATGTCCCACTCGGTGTTACAGGAATTATGGAACATGCTAGGACCATCAACCCCCGCTTTGGAGCGAAAGGGTAGCGAACGCGTAAAAGAACTCCTTGGAAATTTTCCTTTTCTATATTGACTACTTCTTTTTCTTCTTCGTGTAGCGAAGCAGAGAAACATTTTAAAGCTTCATATATTGCATACATGTTTTTTATGACCCTGTGAGCTGAAATAGTTTCAGTTATCTAGAAGTTCTAGTAAAACGCTGTGCAGAGTTTTTTATTGGTGTCTTGCAAACATATTTTCTGCTACAAGGAGAAAACTTAGAGATATAAAATATTTTCAAATTATTCGTAATCTATTTAAAAACGGGATTTCAGGCCCTTGACAAATGAATTGGTAGGTTTCTTTGCTAATAAACTTTTACGAACGTATTTTCACGATGTCGGAACGGTTGTTCATGAAAATCTTAATATTTCCGCATTTCGTCATTGTATATTATCGAGGCAAGTGGAGGTGCATAAATAAACACCGTGTTTTCCGATATGCTACGAATTTACTAATGGTTTATCTGGAAACGGCCTGCAATCCCGATTGGAATGATCTGATCTTACTGAATAAAAGTAAATAATAATAATTATTTAATAAATAATTAAGTATCGTATTTTATGCATAAACAACGTGAACTCGTGCTTCTACCTGACTTCAACGTAGACAATAAATACCCCCCAGGGGTGTACGAACTCTCCAGACCAAAGGCAAACGTCTTCCTTAATTCAGGAACAGGATGGAATATTGCGAAACGTCCCGTAGACACGCTCTAAGCTTTGTACCGTTTTATTGGATTAAGGACTCTCACCCCGTACTCGGCTGTGAGGCAAGTCTGACTTCTCTAGAATGTAATAGGAGTTGAATAATCTCTTTCCCACTTTGCTCCATTAATGAATAACTTTTTCCATTTGATCAAAGTTTATTTTGTTGTATCGTATATTTAACAAACTCGATAAATTAACTAGATTTTTTGCAGTTTTCATTAAGGGGTAGGTACTCTTTCGGGCAGTGCCTTACTTTGCCCATTAAGGTTTAACTTTTCATCACTAGAAAAATGTGTTTTTTTTATTTGTAGAAAATTACGATTACTCAATATATTAGACATTTTGATAGGAAGTACAAATATAATGTCAAATGATGAAATGATTGTAATTATATAATTTGCACCACTGTTAAGTATAAAATGTGATAAAAACAGGAATATTGCAGAATTTTTCGATATTTTTAAATCATTTTTTTTATCAAAGGGGGCAAAGTTGCACATTAAAAAACACCGTTAAAGTAGCACTATTTAAACCCTTAAATGCATGATTTATTAATTTTTCTGGAAAAAAATATATTTTGTAGATATTTACATGCATATGCAAGGAAATATAAACAATTTATTTTTTTGTAATTTTTTAATGATATTTGATAAAAAAAAAATGTTGCAGATTTACAACACCATGTATTTAATAAAAAATAATATGAACAATTTACGTATGAAAAAAAAAATAAAAAACCTAAAAAAATTTCTCAAAACTAATAATTGTACCGGAAAAATACGAGTTATTACATATAAGTATTGTATTATTGTATCTTCTTACCTAAGAAAATCAAAATAATAATAGCAAAACCAAACTGTAATTCTAACCTCCAACCAATTTTCGAGAATCTTCACTTTGTTAAAGAAAAAGTGACATTTGACATTCGCGAAAGAAAAAAAAGGTGATGCCACTCGATAAAATATATTACCGTGAACTTAATAATTCTAAAACGGCATGCATTAAGTATACATCAAAGAGTTAAAGGTGGTTTGAACGGTATGTTGCAGTTTTGCAACAGTATGCATTTAAGGGTTAAAATGTAGTAAAAAATATCACCGATAAGAGTAAGCATTTATTTGTTGAGATTGTTGGTGCAATGTTAAAGAGGGAATGGTCTTACTCGATACCGGTGCAGGAAAGATGTACTGTCTTTATTAGATTCCAGACATTCGTTATTTACCTGGATGTGGAGAGGCTGGCCCAGGTCAACAAACTGATGGGGTTTGTCCAGACTAAGAGGAAATGTTCTACTGTGTAGATAGGTAAACAGGAATAGGAATATGTGTAAACTACACCCAGTCTAAAGGTCTTTATTCTCTATTGGATTCAGCACTTTCATCTTGTACCCGGATGTGGAGAATTCTGGCGCAGGTCGACAAATCAGGTGAGGGTGTGTCTAGAGTCCAGTCATACTCAACCTGCGGCCCTCGATACATTTAATATCAGGAACATGGTTTACAAAATCTGGCATTCTATATCACGTTAATTTGAGATTAATTGCGATTTTGATGTACAGACATTGAAACCGAAGAGGATAGTCGTTGTCGTGTCAACATCAGATCTGGTATAAGAGTGTTGCTATTGCACACGCTAGATCTATCTCCAAAAAACAAAGATATGACAGACAAATATGCACGCAAATAATTTTGCTCGTGGCAACACATACATTTTTGACAGCTTCAAAGTTAGACAGCGTCACATTCACAGTGTTGCCAAAAAAACGGGGGTCGTGGGTTTCATGATATTTTTTGTCACCAGTATTAGTGTTGCCAACGAAAAAATCGAAAAAATCTAAAATCGAAATGGAATTCCGTAACCACCCCCCCCCCCATGGATTTCGAAAAATTGGGGAATCACATAAATATGATTTTTTTGGCTGTGCGGAATTTTTTTCAGCGAAGTTCAAATATTTTGTGGGGAGCACTCATTTAGATTTTTTTGTAGGGAATTATGTTTTACAGAAATTCTCTAACAACCCCCCCCCCACATGGATTTCGAATAATAAAAGGGGGAATCAAGATAAAATACGTAAAATATTTGTGGGGAATATGTGGGCAGAATTTATTAGAATTACTGCAACTGAAATTGAAAAACGGCGACATTAGGCCAAGATCGTTGCGGCCCGCGTAGCTTTACATTGGTCTAGACCAGGGGTCTCCAAACTTTTCATCCGGAGGGCCACATTGACTACTCCAGTGAGTTCAGAGGGCCAAAACCGTTTTAATTTCTAGACACCCATATTTTCTGTCCTAGGGAGGGGGGGGAGGTAGACAATAGAATTTTCAGGGATGAAAATATAGCTTTAGATAACGTAGCTTTGAAGATAATTTTTGATACTCGTTTCTCAAACCTTGATATCATTGCGAATCAAATAAAGATTTTTCAAAAAAATCCTCTCGATATATTCGTGCGATACTTGTGGACGCAATATATTGGTGCCAAGTACCTCGCCAACGAGCATAATTATTTATTCGCACGAAAAAGTTCGCGGAGTTTTCGCCCCTTCTGAGCAAGGTCTTAGCCATTAGCTGTCGCGGGTCCTTGATGACACTGGTCATAAGATGTCGCGGGCCGGATGGAAGACACTGGCGGGCCGGATACGGCCCGCGGGCCGTAGTTTGGAGACCCCTGGTCTAGACGAAGGCAAATGCCCTACTCGATACAGGAACAGGAAGAGTGTACAAGAACACTGGATCCTAATAAATGGAGGACTTTCACCCTATACCTACATGGTTGTGGAGAAGTCTGGCGTAGGTCGACAAACTGATGGGGTGTGTCCAGTCGAAGGAAAATGCCCTATTCGATTCAGGAACAGGAATAGTGTGCACAAGCACTAGATCCTAATAATTGGAGGACTTTCACCCTGTACCTACCTGGGTGTGGAAAAGTCTGGCGTAGGTCGACAAACTGATGGGGTGTGTCCAGGCGAAGGCAAATGCCCTATTCGATACAGGAACAGGAAGAGTGTGCACGAGAACTAGATCCTAATAAATTGAGGACTTTCACCCTGTACGTACCTGGATGTGGAGAAGTCTGGCCGCTGTTGGAAGGTCGACAAACCCCAGGGGGTGTGTCCAGACAAAGACGAAATTGAAATGTCTTGGTTCAAGAACGGGAAGTAAAGCTACCGACAGATTACTCGCTTTCTCGTTGAAAATAATAAAGCAAGATTGGTTTTTTATTTATTTTGAGTGGTTCGGTTTGTTTTATGCGTTAAGGCGATGCCATACGTAGTAATGCAAAATCATGTGTTTTTGGTTTGAAAATTTGGTCGCCTAGAATGTTTCAGATGCTTTAATTAAATACTGCGAGTAGAATACATCTTGGCCTTTGAAATAATCGAGTATTTTTTAGATAAATCTTTTTATAAGCCCAGAAAAAAATAGTGTAAAGGCCTATGAAAACTGCTTTAAAGTTCAAAATCTCTTACTTACGAACCCATTTTCGGTTATGATTTTATTGTATAATGTGGCAAATTAAGTTATTTATAAAATGACCAAAATAATTTAATATGTATGCCTGAACATCCACAAAATAAAATAAAAGGCACTTTTTGGCCATGTTTTTTTCTTGCATAAATGAAAACAGGCGGATGGTGTTAAGCGGGAATTTAAAACTTATCGCCATCTAAGTAAGGGTTGTTATTGATAGCGGCTCAATTTAAAATATTACATGACGTAGTGCATCGCCTTAATATTATTAGCTACCATGAAATGAAATACGATCGGGAATTGTTTTCAATAATGCATTGTCATGATTATCTTTCTGGATAACCTTCCGCAATAAATATTGTGGGGTAATACAAAGCAAACAATCTACATTGATTCGTACACAACACGTGAATAATACTGTGTGTAGTGAAATTATCAAATAATAAAAAATTGGCCAATGGAAAAGCCACACAATTTTTGAGCTCTGGCTGTCGAAAATATAGTATGCACGGAGAAAAATGAGTGTTGATGATTTATTAAAATCCTTTTTTTATTTGAATACCGCAAAAGAGTCCCAACCGCCCCCAATGGTCTGGAGCCAGTGAGACTATGGCATCTCCATTTGTGGTATGTTGTGAGGCTGAAGGGTACGGGGGAGGGGATGGGGAGGAGGAAGGTGAGGGTGTACCTGGCTATTCAGATATGGTCACCAAACACGGCTAAAGCCATTTCAAGCCACGTTTCAATTATGAATGGTGGTCACCAGGGCGATGCTTAGAATATCTTCCACACTGGAACGTGCCACAAGTATACTATATATATATTTTTAAATGAATAAATTGTGAAATAACAAAAATTAATTAAATAAAATCTACTTGCGCACGCCGGGATTCGAACCCGCGACCTACGGCTTGCTAGTCGAGAGCCTTGCCCCTTGATCACGGAGTAATGATTTGTCTCGGCAAAATATCACGCATGGATAGCTATAGCGTTATGAAATTTGCACATCTGTTGTCGTCTCGCGGCGTTTTACCGTAAGGAAATAAGACAAGTCATTGTTTTTTTCGTATTTTTTAACTGATCAGTGAGACGAAAATGATTTTTTCGACTATTTATGAAAATTAGTATTATGTTTGTAAATAACGCTTTCTTGAAAATTGAAAAAAACACAGACCCTTGAAAAGTCTCGAAATCGGACTTCACTTGTCAAGATTAATCCTAAGAAATTTAAATATAGAATTGAAATAATTTACTATATTTAGGTGCTTGTCTAAATTCTCTATAAATCAATTCCAATTTTGAAAATGAAAATTTAAATAATATTGTATTTTAGTAAGATATTTTATCGCTTGTCTGTATTCTTCACACAATCTGTTCCAATTTTGAAAATAAATTCAAAGCAAAAGTTCATTGAACGAGAGTTATAACCATGGAAACACAACCGAAATTAGTATTATTAATTATGTAAGAATTTTACTGTTTTTTCACAATATAGGTATAATTAGCATAATTCTTTATAAAAATCTCAAAATACCGAACTCATTCACCTCGTGCCATTGTTTTAGGTTAGCATGATGAACGTCCATATTATGTGCACAGCTACAGAACGGGAAAATTATTAAACCAAACCACCATGTTTGCTTCTTTCGTGTTAAATACAGGATATTAAAGGACGTACTTGACTTACTCGAACCCTGAACCAATGATTGCTTGAATTATTTGAATTAAAAAAATGCAAAATGAATTTTTGGTCTCATGTGACATTTTTTTCAACAGAAAACATAGCATATCGATAGGAATTGAACAGCTAGGTCGCTGTAAGTGTTGGGCGGTTACTCGGCTGAGTGACCAGTGACGACACGTGGAAAATAATAATTATTAAAAAAAATAAAAAATTTGAAAAATAAAAAGTCAAAAAATTTACCGGAGTTCAAAATTTAGTTCACATCTTTTGCTTCAAATAATGCCAAGAATCACTGGTTGAACGAGTCAAGTAAGTCCCTTAACACCCTGTACATCTATGAAAAACAACATGAGCAATGTGAAAGAGCATTATTTTAGTATGAATGATAACTGTTGCTGATGGTAGATACGTGTCTTAGATATATTAATTAGGTGCCACCCATCTCCCCGTGAGTATCCCACGATATGTAAGTCACGCTAGGCTAGATTTTTTTTTTTTTTTTTTAATTTTTTTTTTTATTATTGAACATTATAAATGATAACAATATGCAGACTTATAAATAATTTGTTCATTATTATTCTATTTCTCCATAAGTTGAGCTCCAGGAGCTCGTGTTTATGGGAGGAGTCTTTACATTTAGTTCTAATGATTTTTTAAACAATAATCAAAAACTTTTGAAATAAATACAAACATAATATTAACATAGGTACACAAATTAGAAAATTGTTTTTTTAAAGATAATTAAAATAATTCATCTTTTTACAGATTAAGTAAGCGTGAGGAAATTAAGGGTACAATATATCAAGAAAAATTTAGAAAAGTAGTTTTTTTTTAAAGACAATCAAATTAATATATATTTTTTACAGATTGAGTAAGTGTAAGAAAATTAGGGGTACAATATATCATTATCCAATTTTAGGGACTTAATTAACTTTTTGAATTGTTCATAATTCACAGTTTCGGTTACACTAATTTTATTTTTGGACAATAATATATTGTACCATCTCACACCTAAATACGAATAGTGGTGCTGAGCCGTGGTCGTTCTAAGCATAGGAATGGCTATTAAGCCATTTGTTTTGAATCTATTGCTTATGCTATCTGAGGGGTGAATTTTATAAATAAAATATTCTTTATAAATTTGATATAAGGCGATTCTCTTATACAATTCTGTTATAGATGGTACATTAAATTCCTGAAATATCTCTAAAGTAGGGGAGTCATATGGTTTTCTAAGGATGATTTTTATAATTATTCTTTGAATTGTAATTATGGGCTGTAAAGAAGCCTTAAAAGCCCCTCCCCACCCAATAATCCCGTACTGCAATAAGGACTGAATTAATGCATAATAGACAATTTTGATAGTTTTCTTATTTAAAATATTTCGTATATTATAGAAAATATAGATAAGTTTTCTTATTCTTTCAACAGTGAGATTAATATGGTCTTTCCATTTAACATTTTTATCTATTAAGATACCAAGATATTTTATATTGGATTTATGATTTAGTTTCGCGCAGTCCGTATTACATGTACCGTCATTTACACAGTTTTTAGAATGAATTGTTATGTTAATTAGGTTATTTGGCACATCTTCTTGTAGAGTGAAAGGAATACAATATGTTTTTTCTGTGTTAAGTGATAATAAATTGCCATCGAACCAATTTTTTATAACCTTCATATCCTGATTCGCTGCATTGGTAATTTCGTTCCATGTCTTTTTTTCGATAATTATTGCAGTGTCGTCAGCAAAGGATATAAGTTTACCATTAAGTGATAATTTAAACATATGGTTAACGTAAATTATAAATAAAATTGGTCCAATAACAGTCCCTTGGGGAATTCCAAATTCTAAAGTTTCATCTACGCTAAGTGAGTTATTAAGTTTTACTTTTTGGTTTCTTTGAGTTAGATAGCTTTGCAGCCAATACCTTACCTTACCAATAATACCGATATCATTTAATTTATTAATTAGTTTTGTATGGGAGATACTATCAAAAGCCTTACGTAAATCAATGAAAATGCCAAGGCATTTATTTTTTTTATCTAATGCACGGTATATAGTTGAAGTTAGTTCTGCAATGGCATCATGAGTGCCTAGTTTCTCTCTAAATCCAAATTGGCTAGGACTAATTATTTTATTATTTTCAATATAGTATAAAAGTTGCTTTTTTACGATCTTTTCGAAAATTTTTGCAATGTTTGAGACAACAGATATGGGTCGATAGTTTGATATTTCTTCAGGGCTGCCAGATTTAAAAACGGGTGTTACAATAGATTTTTTATAAACAGAGGGGAATATTCCACTATTTAAACTAATATTTATAATGTGTGTAATTGGAATTAATAATTCATTATAATTTTTCAACATTTCTACTGTGACTCCATCAAACCCTGGTGCAGATGCACATTTTAATTCACTTATAATATTTTTTATGTCATCTGTTGTTACCGGTTTGAAAACTGACAGATTATTTTGTTTGTGACAGTCCTTTTCGAAATTATCTATTTTATAATTTTCATCAATCCGTGTAGCTAAATTTTGTCCGACGTTAGCGTAATATTTATTGAAGGCATTAGCACATTTTGTCGGTTCCATTAGGGCATTAATAGAATTTTTTCCGATATTAATTTTTTTAATTTGAGTTTTTTTGTTTTTTCTACTATTTATTTCATTTATTGTTTTCCATATATGTTTTACATTTTGTTTAGCCACATCAATTTCATTTTTGTAAAAGTTTTCTTTAGTTGTTTTTAGTAAACAGGTTAATTTGTTCCTAAATTTTTTATAATCTGTGTATATTTTTTTATCTAAGGGAAATTTCTTTGTTAAGCGATATAACTCTTCTTTTTTTCTAATAGACACGATTAAGCCATGTGAAATCCATGGTTTTATTTTTTTGAATTTTGATTTAATTTTTATGGTTTTAATATCTGTTGATGCTGTAATATAATTGCATAGTATATTATCAAAAATATTTGCGCATGTTTCAGCACATGTTGATTCTAATACGGAACGCCATGTTTCTGTTTTTATTTTTAGGCTTAATTTATGATGGTTTAGTGAATTTTTTGTAAAAGTATTGCATTTTGAATCAATATAATTATTAATATTAAGTTTTTGTATATAGATGCAAGTGTGATGATCAGTAATATTATTTTTTAATATTATCGTGTGTAATTTGTCGGTATCTTTAGTGTTACTCCATATGTGGTCGATACAAGATGGACGTTGACCCGTAATTTCTCTAGTATATTTATTTATACACAATATGAAATTCATTTCCGTCATATAATTGATAAATTCAGTTTTTATTCTGTTTCTATTTTCGTTTGAAACATCTATGTTGAAATCGCCGATTATTGTTATGTTCTGTTTATTTTTTTTTGATAAGATAATGCTTCTCAATTCATCCATAAATGTGTACTCGTTTGATCCGTGTGTTCGGTAAATTGCAATAATATTAAAACACATTTTATTTACATTTAGATTAATATCTAAGCAATTAACTCGCTGCATAGGTACTTCTTCCACTGCGATGTTTGAATAGCAAGATTTAACAAATACAACAATACCACTATTTCTATTAATAGCACAAGATGTTGCGAAGTAGGTATATTCTGGTATGCAAAATTTATTGTATACGTTGGTGAATGCTTCCGTTAAAACTATAACGTCCGGTTTATGATTTAGTAAATTAATTGAGAGTAAAAATTCATTGAAATTTTGTTTCATTGATCTGATATTTAAATGGAGTACAGAGAATGAATTTGTTATTTTATCCACGATTTTATTACAATCTTTTAAAGTATGACAAATATATTCTGAAATATTAAGCGTTTTATCTAATTCCTCAGTGAAGAAATTATTCATTTTAAAAGAAATAAGGAAATAATATTGTTATAACTAATTGTCAAAAATGAATTTGATTTTGATGACAAACTATAAATTAGCAGCATATGTTCACGGATAATATCAAGGTTGACTTGAAATAGTTTTGGTGACAATATTGAACAACTTAGCATTATATTACTAGTGATGATATTATGAAGATGATACATACTATGTAGTATATTAATTTTGTTTTGTATAAATAATATTTTACAAACATTAACACTTTGAGAGTAGGCTAATATTTTAATGTTGTGTTTTTGTCTTAAAATTTTACAGAAATAGTTAATTAAATATTTTTTGGATATTACTGATAAATCGTTATCTCTTCGATGGTAGATTAATAACATTGAAATGTTTCTCAATTGTTCGAAAGTTTTAATATTAATAGCTAAATTGTGCGAAGAGTCAGAAAAGTGTGAAAAGTCAGAAAAAAAGCGTATTTGAAACAAAAATATAAAATTTGGTATTGAGTTTTTAATCTTGTTAAGAATTTTAAAGTTAGTTATTAAGAATGTTAAAGTAGGTACATACCTATTCATAATTTATACGCCCTTGGGCAATAGTCATCATTTTTTTTAAATACATACAATTTTTGCTATTTGCTTTATGATTTGTATCGTTTGTTGACTTGAAAGTGTTGTTTTGGAAATCACAATTTTTGCATTTCTCTTCTTTGTTTTTATTGGGACAGTCTTTCCAAGGATGGTCCATGGCGCAGTGCAGGCACGAAGCATTCTTGTCCTTATTAAAGCAGTTGACAGCTGAATGTCCAAATCTCAGGCAATGGAAGCATTGCATTATTGGATTAGCATCCTCCACCCGCACTCTGTGGTATCCAATATTAATTTTCTCTTTAGATATGAGATATTTCCTAAGTTTTCCACTTGTTTCGACTATATAGTTTGTAAGATTGTTTTGTCCTTTTGGTTTAAGCATTTTTACTAATTTTACTGAGTTTTTCGGATTTTCATCCATGATGATTTTAATTCCATCATTTTGGGTTATTAATGATTCTATTATTTCTTCTTCTGATAGGTCGATAGGTAGGTTTCTGATGAATAGTTTAGGATTTTTTTTTTCTAATTCTTTCGCGATCATAGTATTTTTGAAGACTATATTTATTTCTTCTGTTAGTTTTTTTGCGTGATCCTTTTTGGGGCAAGAGATGATTAGTTTCTTATTTGATGCTTTATGTACTCCATTTACTGCAATCCCCAAATGCGATGTTTTAATTTTTTTAACTATCATGTCTCGAATATCATCAGATGTTGTATTAGTATTTTCACTTGCAATTATTAATGAGTATTTGGCCTCTGGTATAGGTATTGAGAGGGTTGACTTGTTGTACGTAGTATTAGTTGATTCCTTTTTTTCCTTTAAATAATTTTCAATTTTTTCTGAATGTTTTTCTTCATTTAATATAAGTTTATTTTGTAGCTCAATTATTTTTTCTTGTAGTTGAAGTTTTTCCTTGCACCATATTTCCTCTAGCTGGTGTATATCTTGTTCTATGTTACTCCTTTGTTTTGCCTCTTTGACAGATGAGCATTTTCCTATTTCAATTTTAATTGAGTCAATTAATGATTGGACACTTCGGTCCATAATGAGTTATTTTTTTTGCGGGCTGTCTGGTGACTAAACGCAGCCAGCCTGCTTTATTTTTGCAACAACAATATGTTAAACTGGGTATCACTGTGGTTTGTGGTTACTGAGTTTATCGAAATTTCTGTCCGTGCGAGCTGCACGGCAGCAGAAACTAGACTGATGATTATTTGTAGTTACAGTAAGCTTCACTAATTAAAAGCGATTATAAATCTTAACACGTTTTTCAATACATCTGTTTGCATTTCTGTTTTGTTTTCGGTAATGAATGAATGAATGCAAATTTTGGAAGCGGAAATTAACCCACTACCCGACAACCGATCGAGCAGAAAGTTGGCATATAGACTCGTCATCGATGACAATGCATTCTATCAACTTGGTGACAATCACGTATACCTACATACACGGACAAATACGCATTTCTCTGAAATCGGATGACATTACAGTAATTAATATACGAAATAAATGTCAGTCCTACCTGATCGGGATTTGGTGAGGTTGGTAGATTGTTAACTCCAGTTTCTGTGAAGGAAGGTTCAATATTTAGTCAAAGCATTTTTTAATGTTTTAAAAGACATTTAAATTAGTTTTATCATAGTAAAAAAACTTTTTGTTTTTTTAACGCCGGGTACACGTCAGCTAGTTTAAAATAAGAAGTAAATGAAAAAAAAATGTAATCGCTCCTACGCGATACTTTAAAATAGTAATATAATGCCATATAAAAACATCATTCAGGTATTTCTTATATAATGATAAACTTATATTTTACATTTATGTCGATATTTGAGGTCAATTAATTTCCAAGAAGGCCAGATAAAGGTGCGTTTGTGTGGTAGTTAGACCAGGAATTATTATTGTAGAATAATATATTTTGTCTGGTTGGTCGATTTGGTTCTTTGAAGTCGATGAGATGCGGGAGTTCACAACAGTCTAGTTTGGAATGAATAATTCGATACAAATAAATAAAGTCATTTATCCTTCTTATATTTTATAGTTTATGTATTTTAAGCCTATTTAGTAAGAACGTTAATAAATCGTAAAAATTTGTGCTACACACGTTCAATATTTCTTATATGAATTTGTTAGTATGGAGATCTCGCTATCGAATTGTATTCTAGCAAGCTGCGTACTTGCGACAATATACGATTTCATTAATGAATAATTCCAATGAATCGAAGTCTTTGATAGTTCTAATTATAAATTCCAATGTCTTCATGCCATTAGTTATTTGTTGTATGTAATTTACAATTTTTAATTGGGTGTCAAACATGAATCCAAGATCCCTAAATTCGTCGACTTTTTCCAAGATTTTGCAGTCAATAGCATATTTAAATTATATCGGGGACTTGATTCGACAAAATGCTGTGGTACTAGTAGCTGTTCGTGACTTTTACGCGCGCTAGAGTGTTGTAATTATTATTTTTTAAATTTCAATTTATTTTATTATTATATTTTAGAGTCATACAAAATAAATAAAACAAGAAAAAAATCATTTTCAGCTTCAACAGCTCACTTAAATGTCACGGACCACTACTAGCAGGTACCATAATAATTCATTCAAGTTATCTATCTAGTCGAAGTAATTCTAGCTCGAATAATACCGTAGATGCAGAAGATTTTAGAAAATTAAATCATTCAATTATCTAGTCAAAGTAAGACTAGCTTGAATGATAAAACGGATACAGCAGATTTTCGAAACTGAAAACGGAAAAGAAACAAATTTACGGTAAAATAAAATGCCAAACGGTCCAGTTAATAGATCAATCAGTAAGATCATATTTATTTATCTCTTTCCTCGTGGTGTGACCATTGACCAAGTTAATGAAGAATTATTAATTATATATGAAAAATATTAACGTTTTTTTTTTTGCTTTTCTATGAAGAAAAAACTATTTTCAGAATTCGAATTAATTATTTAAATTTCAAAAATTTATGAGTATTTAGCTCTCCAAAATATATATTTTTGTTAGATTTCGACATAGAAAAAGCGAAAATTGAATAGAGATCTGTATTCATATTTCTTCAGTTGTAAATATGCCATTCAAAGAGTTTTCGTTTATCAAAAAGTGGGAAAATCGATTTTTTTTTGTCAAAAAATAAATGTTCAGAAATTATTGAACTTGACTGTAGTAGTCGTTCTACAAATATTTTTTATTCCAGCATATTCCAGCACGAAAACAACGGATAACTGTTTTAAATTCCAAGTGAATTCATAAATTAACGGCTTAAAGTTGCTTCTAAGCCATTTTTCCCACAATTCAACTGTTGGTTTTTCCTCATTTAGCTCATTTTGTTTGATGCTCGTGTCGTCTTTTTTCGGTGGTAATCAAAATATTTTATTTTAAACAGATTTTTTTTATTTCCCACACAATCTTTCTGGACAAGTTTTTCGTCCCGAAGTATTTTGCTTGTTTTGGTTTTGTGTTATGTTTGTCAACTGCTGTTTATTTTTAAAAAGTACTCCATTGTGCAGCTCTTAGTTCTTTTCTCTAGACCCTGAGGTCTCAAGTTCATATCCTGTCGGGGGAAAATAATTATAATAAAATGTAGGTTCACAAGTGTAATTTTTTTTTTCTAAATATTTTTATAGCTGAATAACTTACTGAGATCTCAAAGTAATAATCATTTCGCAGATGCGACCGAATCTATTCTGCTTCCTTTTTTCATTTGAGAGTGGTTAATATTGTCTTCAATGATTGAATAGTAAATCGAATTTGAGGTTTTACTCAATAAGTTATTCCAATATAAAAATAATATTCATTGTAAAAAGTCAATATGTATCGCATATTAAAATCGAAATGAATATATTTATCCAAAACAATATATAAATTGCAATTCAATCCTGGTTGAATCTTACAATCATACATAAATATAAGGATAGCAGTAAAAAATAATGCCCAAAGGAAATGATGATAATTTTGGTAGTAAATAATCGAATCTGGTCGAATTGGCTAAGTGGTCAGAGTTATGCCATGCCAGCCCCCCTGCCCAATCCAATGTTTCAGAAACAGGTCAGAGCGATTACTACTTATAAGTTGTAACCAGGTGATAGAAAAATATATTTCTTTGTTTTTAATTGCAAAGAAAATGTCGCCGGAGAACAAATACATTTTTCACTGAAAATTTAGGAATCGCTGCCGGGTACGTCTTATATTCTACACACCCTATTCTATTCCACCCTGTATAATCTACCCACCGAGAGTGACCTATACACATGATAAATATTTACTTAATAATGCTGTTTGAAGTTTTCTCTGCAAAAGGTCTTAACCACTCAGGCTAATTTGTTCGCTTTTGGGAACACCGCATATAGGTGTCATGGAAATCTTTATATCTCCCTTACTCCCGTGGCTAGAAATACGATTTAAATGGTGCTAGAAAGTAAAAACACAACGCCTTACATTCAAATCTAGGAGTTAACCACGGAATAATTAATTTGTATACACACACCTCTATGAAACCAAAGTTTCCTATTGCAATTTGAGAAAAAAAGTAGTGTTTTTTTAATTAATAATTTTTAAATTAAACGATGAAAAATGAGGTGGCAGTAACGTTTATAATATTTTTGTCTAATAAAATGTGTATGTTATTTTTTCGATCACCAATTTTAGTTTTGCATTCAAAATTGTATTATTTCGAAAAGTATACGTTTATTTCAAATAACTTTTCAAAGCGTTTTTCACCGCCTACCAAAAACTGTTCTTAGTTTTCGGATACACGCAGAAAATTTAGTGTTGCAGATTTATTAAAATCCTGGTAAAACGCGATGGCAGGCCATTTCCTAACAAATTATTAGTACATTCAGAATATATCAGAATACGTGTTCATGCAACTTCGGTACCCTAATAAATATAATGAATTTTTATGAGCACGTATTCGAACACACCCATAACACATTCGTGTTTTACAGATATTTTGTTAAAAAAACCTTTCAATACATTCGTTAAAGGCCTGCAGTCCCGTTTTCAACGGGAAAACGAATAATTTGACCAGATTTTTTAATAAATTGACAATATTTTATATCCGTGAGTTTTCTCCGAGAAACGTTCAATTTATTTTTGATTTTATGGCGAAGCGGAAATACTCTGACCTTCTGACTGAATATACCAGAGACCTGAGGGGTTAACCATTATTTATTCAACACCTTCATGTTATTCACACGAGATCGCCGATGGATCGTGTGTCGGGGAATTTAATTCCAAATACCGATTGTGTCGTAACATTATTTTTTCATGTGTTTTGTTGCGTACAATTTGATTATAAATATCGTTCCTTTATTTGACGAATCGATACATTACTTGTTATTATTGTTATTGCTGTCGCTGTGTTATCGATAAATAATAGTTTTGTCGGTAGAGTCGTTTCCGACATTCTGCCATAATAATATTGTCTTTTCCATGAAAACTGATATCATCTAGCGAAAATAACAATTATTTATGTATTATATTGGTTCGTTCTTTTGTAGTAACGCGACGGGGCCATTGATGTATTATATTTAGATAAGACATGGATCGAACAAATGGGTTCTACTTTTGTACGTCCAATTATTACGTTCCGTTTTGGCATCCAACGCTTTAATTCCGAACGACCGGAAACTACAGAATCCGGTATACCTGCACCGATTATCGCGTTCTTTTAGAGGAACACGTTTCGATAAGATAGCGCCTCTAATTGTGTAGCTATATGGCCAGGACTTCTGCTATGGTGACTACTGGTGACCTTTTGCATTCTATAACTTCGTGTATATTACAAGCAAAAATATTCTGTACGTATAAAGAATAGAGTTGAGAAAATGGTACATATCTGTAAAAGATGTGTAAAATACAATCGAAAGTAAAATTGCAACTTTTTCGTTGCTGTATCACATGCTCAAGACGACTGTTGATGGTTTTATGCATACACCTCTTAACTTAACATCGCCTTAACTGACAGTTTTTATCAATAATCGCAAAAAATGTGGCACCTGAGGAAGGGACTATCACTCCTCAAACATACGGTTAAAAAGTTTGTAATATTTATATGAAAATATCTTGAGCTCTCAATTTTTTTATTTATCTACCTAATTGTACAAGTGAAAATCTCAAATGAATTCGATACATTTTCGTTTGCCTCGAGTCTTTAAGATTACCACACGTTTATAGATATCTTAGATACGTATTTATAGTTTTTTTTTTCATCTCATTTATTGGAAAAAGTTGGTGGCTGTGTCTGTAACTGTAGTCTAAACCTGGAGATAAGAAAATTCCTCGTAAACGCCGCTATTGCGTGAAATCATTTCGGCACGTAATACTCTTTCTTACACTTTTCTCAATATTTGAATGTGCTCCATTTGAAAATTTAATGAACCTGAATGAAGGAATGAATATCTCTTTTGGAGATGGATTAAAAAGCAGTAGGGTTAGACACGGGTTTGTTATTAACTTACGTAGTCGGTGTAATTTGATAACAATTACAAATAGAAGAGAGAATGCGTAGAATTATTATTTTAATCAAAAAAACCCTGTATCTACTGCATATTTTACACTCGGCTCCATAAATATCGCACTCATTGCAAAATCTTATGAGACTATAAAGCGATCGTCTTTTTCGGTGCAAGGTCGCACAGTGGGCTAAAAATCGCCCTTTTTTGGCTAGAAATGGATTCTGCTGATCATTACTATGTTATAAAATTTCGTATGAAGCAATTGTGTGTACAAATGAAGGAGTTATCATTTTTTAAGCAAAAATTGTATGGCATTGACAGAAATGATGCTATCTCTGGAATCATACGGTTGGCCATTATATCCTTACACACAGATATACTACTATTTATTTGTATTATTTTGACATTTTTCGTATTGTGGTGCAACTTGCGCTTTTTTTTTTTTAAATCCTCAAAGTTGAAAAAAAAAACTTTTTTATGTTGATGATTCATTGAAATGTTTAAATGCTTTACATATGAGTATGCTTTGTTTAGTTTACAATATTTTATTATCAATATAAAATGTTGCTTTTTGTTATGTACTCCAGGCAGGTATTATTTTTTTCCTTTATCTCTCTTTTTTTTGTATTGTGTATTACGTTAATTCATTTTCTTCGTATCTTATTTTTTATATTATTTTTATTCCTATACATGTGGATCATGATTCTGTAAAAGAATGTTATTCTCTTTATTATTATGTCAATTTGAATACAATGTGTTATGTAATTAATTTATACTTGTTTAATTTAAAAGCCCGACGGGCGTAAATGAATAAATAAAATTAAATAAATGCTGAGTGTGAATATCTTACAATGAAATATAGTACCTATTTTTAAATAAAACCACACGAAGCAGATCGATTTTAAGTTTGATGCATAAATAATAAATTATCCAACCGTAAATTACTCATGCTAACGTAGCGCTGCAAAATTTACACGTGCAGGAACAATATAGAGCTCGTTAAAAATTCGCTGCATGCATTTTCGCATTTCATCCCTGGTACTCGATTCTCGACGAAGTCATTGCACTCGAACGAGTGGTTCGACCCACTCGTTGTTCGAGTGGAATAATGTTTGACTTTTGGCGTATGTATCTTCGACGAGACTCAAGAATAAACGTCGACCAATGTATGTACTTTCGACGGCAATTGCGAGTGGCCTGGATTGGAGAATCGATACCCATGACACCTAGTATCTATGAATGTATTTTGTTCACGCTTTAGCAGGGTTTACTCGCAACATCAACTTTGTCATGATTCATCAGACCTTAATGCGAATACGAAATTTAATTAAAGTTTTATTAAAAGAAACGTCGCCATCAATAATACCCATAAACTAGCGCAGACCAGTGAAAAATGACGAGATATTATATTTGTAGAATTTTTGAGGCTGAAAGTTTATGTAAAGAACACATCAGAACAAAATAAAATAATTTTCTGGTAAAAAAATATTACACTATAGTTAGGTTCTTTATTATGAATTCTTGAAACATCAGTTCCAATTGTGAAAATAAATACAGAACCCTTTGGAAATAAATAGAGTATTATGACTTTTGATTTTCAAGTCCAAAAGTATTAAAGTGATTTAATTTTTAGATTATGTACAATTCATAACCTCAAAACACACTCCAAAGCATCCATAACCCCGAGCCACACCGGGTGCACGTCAGCTAGTGTATTACAAATGACAAATTATACAAATAATTTTTCGAAGAAAATTTCGTCTGAAAGCTTATCACTTTGTGATGGCATTATTTATTTTATTAAAACAAAAATAACTTTGTTGACATCACTTTATTAAATACAACCTCAATATGTTTCAAAGAACGAAGTTCACCTCGTCAGGAGTAAGTACACACTGAAGTCAAAAATTGAATATAGATTACAATTGGAAAGAAGAAGCGGAAGGATGGGGGAGGGGTAAGAATGGGGGGGGGATATATAATAAAGTGATGTAAACAAAGTTATTTGTGTTTTAATAAAATAAAAATTATACAATATTTTAATTGGTTTTGTCTGTAGGTTTGCGTACAAACGCTTTTAGCATTTTTTTGACATATTTTATAGGTAATTTTTAATGCTAAGGAAAAACTTGGGGTGTAGCACATTGCTTACATATGTACTTACTTTATTTTTATTTTGTGATACGAAATATATATTTACACAAAAGGAAAAACCCTTGACTATGCAGAAACGGGCGGTCTGTTTCATTGATTCCCCTATCTTAACGGATTGCAATCTTTAGAGCACAGGCGTCAGGTAGGAATGCTGTCCTTGTTCTATCGGTATTACAATGGAAGATGCTCCGAGGAGCTAGCGTTATGGATCCCTTCGGCACCGATGCACAGTCGAGAAATAAGTCAAACTCGCGCCCAACATTTAACATTTATACAAATTTGTTACATGAGAATGGGTCGTTTTTACGACTTGTTCTTGAGTTCAACAGCTCGGCTGTGAAACGAATTGCCGGTCTCTATGTTTCCTTGCTCATACAACATGGGTCTCTTATAGACCCATGTTCACTTCTCTCTCTACTCTATAAGACTCTCCAAACACAATCCACAAAGATTACATAGGTTCTGAGGGAAATTATGTTGCTCAGGGCCTCCTGTGTGGATTTAATGTAATAATATAAGTCAAAACGCACTAAAGTCCTAATTACCCGTATTCAGTGTAACTATGGAATTCAGTAAATGTTGTAAGGCTGAAGAAAGTTTGAGAATGAAAGGAAGAGGGGAGGAGGAAAGTACCTGGTAATTTAGATCTGTTCCCCGAATGTAGCTTAAATCAGGTCGATGTTTTTTTTATGTGACACCTCACCAAATCGTCGCTCTCAGTTGAGCAGCGTTGTGAGGCGGGTTCAGGTAGGGGCTGTAGGAAGGGATTTATTAATTTTAGTCTTGAAGAGGTCTTGAGGATGTCAGTAGCTCATTTCACATACCAACCGACTCGCACAAAAACGAGGTGAAGAAACCGTCGAGTTTCACGCACTTGCATCATGGATCAGTGCTGCTAGCTCCTTAGGGCAGGCTCCATTAAAATACCTATAGAACAGACTCAGCATGCCTACATTGCGACTGAGATTGCGTGCATTAGAGATGGCAATCGGTCTGTTAACAACGGATGTTAATCAGACGGACCGCCCTTAGCACAGAATCAAGTAAGTATAACAAGTATTGTGGGCCCCAGCCCAGAGGTGGCTCCCCAATTCAATTGTTGGGCGTTCTTGAGATTTGTATAAGGTAAGAAGCTTGTCACTATTGAAGAATATGTTAGCCCTATACAAGACGCCCAGTTTCTTGGAAGCTTGAAGTATTTTAATGTAAATTTTGTCCCGTTTTTAAGTGTTTTCTTCAAGGCTGCGGGTTCGATTCCCGTCGGCGGCATTTATTCTTTCTCGGGAGATTATTTCAATATTTATGGGTATTACAGGTGAATTATTATTACTTATAATAATTTTTTATCCTTTGAGCTATACACAAGAACCTTAATCATAAACATTAGTTAGTTATTGAAAATAATGTTTTTCCGTCAGTTTATTTCTTATTAATTGCACGTTGACTAATTCATTTGCGTTTTTATTTTAAAAATGTTAAATAAATGATTCCCGTTACCCTCAAGAAAATCTTTCTCACAAAATGTTAACACTGAGCGAAAAAAAACACATTGGTTATCCGTCGAATCGCTGATTTGGTTTATTAAAACATTTGTTGTTGTGCTTTTATGTTTTCATTCTTTGAAGTAACGCGTGTCTTGTTTATCAATGAGACGGATCAAGTGAAGAGAAGAAAAACCCTGGGAATAGTATTGAATATATTATTTTAATGTTTCCCTGGCGGCGTTATATTTTTGAGTCACTCCGTCGAACTTTTTGTGACAAAAGAAAACTTAGGTTATGGAGTTTCACAGAAATTCAAATGTTACATTGTAATGTAAAAAGAAATGCATAAATTGACTCAATCTTGGGCAATTTTGGGAGATGTTCTTCACTGACAACAAACTCTTGTTTATTCTACTTAACCTCCCTTTTTCTATTTGTGTACTGTTTTGTATGTGACACTTATAATTATCTTTTTTTTAAATTTTGTGCTGTTTCGTATGTGATATCAAAATACCAATGTAAAATTGTACCTATTATCTAACTCCCACCTATGTATTGTAAGTTCCTCTCGTCTTACAATGAGTTTTGTAACTCATCGGGATTGCTCTAGCAAGAAATAAAGATATATCTCCCATCATGACATGATCTCATAAAAGTTATGCAATTTCATTTTGTATTACGGTGAGAAATATGATTTAAACAGTGTTAGAAAGAGAGAATACCCCGCTTTCAGTTTGCATTTGAAAATGCAAAATGGTTTTTAGAAAAGCATTTCAAATGCAAAATACCTATTTTCAAAATGCATTGAAAATGCAAAATGGTTTCTCAGGTCAAACAATTAAAATAATTATAGAATTTTTAAACAATTTTGTCATTTAATAATGGAAATCAATGTAGAACAAACATATTACATGATGGTAAATCCAAAACACCACGACTACAGATTATGAAACCACAAAAAATTTGCGCGGGACTGTTGTTGCCAACGTAAAAACATAGAAATCTAACATTTAATATTACAGCGTCATGGCCCCATGTGCAGTATTTGAATCAGTATTTTTTGTAATGGTATCACTTAATTGCCAGGGCTCCTACCAGGGAGCAACTTGACAAATGAAAATTATCTCTCATAGCGAGGTTGAGGACCGACTGATATTTGGGGCTTATGAAAAAAAGATGAGTGGAGATAGTAGGAAGAATGTTGCAAAAAAGTATTAAAAATGAAAAATGCATTGAGAAAAGCATTTAAAATGCAAAATGCAAGATGGTTTTTAGAAAAACATTTAAAATGGAAAATGGAAAATACCTATTTTGCATTTTGCATTTCCATTTGAAATGGATTTATTTGAAATAAAGCACATCTCTGCTTAGGAGCTTAAATCTTAGAGGGTATAATGTAAACCACACAAAACGAGAAAAAAAATTGTCAAGAAAGATTGTGTGAAAAAGCATTTACAAATCTTCATCTCAATAAATATACTTTGTTCTGTTATTATTTGAGTTTTGTGAAAGAATTGGCCAATAATGATATTATAACAGAACATGAATAGAACCTTCACAGAGCTTAAAAATTAACTTTGAAATTTGATGTGCTGTTGAAATTCTGTGAAACAACCCATCCTTAATAATTTTATCCAAATCAACACTGTTTAAAGACGAGGTTATGTCGAAAAAACAACGTCGACACCGGCATCTCTATTTCATTGAAAACTCGATATTTCTATTTTTAGACAGGGTTTCTTCAGTCGGCCCGACACAATAAGGATCATTGCTACAGCCTGACCGACCGTTAAAATGTGGACCATAACAATTTCAACATTTCCTTCTGGGCCACTTTTTCCATGTACTTTCAATTTCGGTCAAGGTGAAAGAAAACGAACCAGTATATGGAAGGAACAAAACAACACCCCACAAAGAAACTCCCTTCATTTCGCTTGTTTCTCCCTTTTTACTAGTGGTGCTTATTTTACTCGCAGTGTTCAAGATGACTGGTTGAGTTTAGTTAAGGGGTGTGGGAAACAGAGAGGGAAAGCGCGTTGAGCGAAAGGGAAGGCTCTGCCTCTGACCCGTTTTACCCTCCCCTGGATACATTACGTAGGCTGTGACGTCACGCGGCCGTGTCAATATTATGATTGCGTTTAATAACACCACTGTCTGTTCGCAGGATGTAAACACGAACGCGTATCTATTGCGATGTTTACTTTAACAAAACTAAAATATTATCTAGATTTTCCGTTATGTTATTATTATTTATTTATTTTATAATGTTTTCTCAATAAGCAGAGGTTCACCATAACATAATATGTTGGAAAGATTAAACATATAACGAATTAGGAATTTTCACTGTTATTTTAATGTCAAAATATGTGTGATAATAACGGTATTTCGATTTTTGTTAACGAATATTTTTTTATATTGATTTAAAATATGCCGTTTTTGATTGGCTTCCAAAACGGTATGTTTGTTGATGTTAGTGCGGAGGGCGTTTATGACGTCACACCGACCAACATTTGTGCCAAATTCAACTGTTATGAATTTGCCATTTTAGATCGTTTTTAAAATCAATAATTATTAATGAAAATATTAAAATGATACTCTTTTAGTACGACCCACACATTTTAAACGGTATCCCTAGTTTGTGAAAATGCCCCGTGTAAATCGTCGAAAATAGTGTAGAAGTAAAACAAGTATGTAGTATTTGTAAATTTTAGAATAACAACAACAACAAACAACAACAAATAACAACACGAAAAACAACAAAAACGAACATAAGAAAATAATATGGATTGTAGATTTTTTTTTTATTGAATATATAAACACATTACAATAATTTACAAATGTAGATATTTCGAGGCTGATTGCGAAAAAATTAGAAATTTTTAACAAAAAATTGCCCAACTCAATTGAGAAATTATTTCTCGTGTTTGAGTTGGGGAGTGTTGTGAGTCATTATGGTTTATAGGTTGTAAAATTTCACTAGTTGATGTAGCTAAAAATTGAAGATGGTTACTTCGCGCTTGCTCTTGGATGCATTCGAAGAGATGGTCACTGTAATATTTATAATAATAATACGTAGTTACTTACATACATTGAGCTAAGATAGATATAGCTTTATTTGAGTAGTTACATTGCCTTATTTATGGGTGTATTATCAGAGGCTGTTTGCGGGTTGCGGTTACGAGTTCAATTACCGCACGGCGTAAAAATATATTCACTAGGATAACGTACAAAATATATACATACCTAAATAATACATTTGCATATTGTTGCAGAGGTGGAACACTCTCAATATTGTCTTGATGACAAACCAAAATTCAGAGTATGGTTTTTGCTTCAAATTATCATTTTTATTATTACCGTTCTTTCAAAACATTATTTTTACTGTTTCTTTATTCTACCTTCTTTCCCTTAACTTCATCCTAATAACGTTTCGCAAATATTCGGGATATAACTTCCATTGGTTATGGGCAGTCGAGGACACCTATATTGCCGTTGTAAATAAAAACACAGTGTCTTATCACACCTTAAGAGTCCTCAAGGAAGACACTGTGTTTTTAGTTACCGCGGCAGTACCACTTTCCCAAACCGTTGGACCAGATGGGTACCTCTTTCGGTTCTCACGGCAAGACTCTACTTATATTTTTAAAACGAAGCTACTGCAAAATAATTCTGAAAGCAGCGGCACAACATACATGTAGAAAAATTATTATTGCTAATTTATTAAGAATCTCTTCAAGTTATTGGTAATGCCGGTTTAAAACGGGATCACAAGCCTTACGAATTAATTAACAAGTTTCCTTAAAAACTTTTAGTAAATTACGAATATTATTATCATGATGTCGATACATGAAAATCCAACAATTTTTTTCATTACTACATGTTTTTTTTGTATTTTCATGATGTTATTTACCAAGGCAAATCGATAAAACATTCTTAAATTGATTTTTTTATTAATAATGCCTGTTAAATTATTTTGAGGGCAAAAATCGATTTGTCTCCGTGTGTATTTGTTTATAAATACATTCCATTAACGTTTAAGTATTCTCATCCAAGGCTGTCTGTTCTTGTCCTTGAAGCTAGTAGTGAGACAACATTTAAAAACATACATTAGAATGAAAAAAGATAGGAAAATCTAATTCAAACACAACACGAGGACAACACCAGCTTCTGGCAAGCCACGGGCATTTCTGATGAGAAATAAGTAGTCCCCGGCAGCACAATGGCCAGACGTGACTCCTATGAAGATGGTAGGATAGTGGAGAAGAGACTTCTGAAGAACCCCTGGGCCTAAGTAACTCACTCCAGCCGAGAGGACCACAAGAGAACTGTAGCGGCATGCTACGAAGATCATTGTTGTACGTTCTAGAACATTCTCGATTTTCTATTTACCCAGCGAAGATCTCATCTCGTACCTACGAGAATTATTTCCTAAACGCATCGAGCTACCTCAACCGCTCGAGAACGTACCATGCAGGCTGCCAGAACATTCCCGGCAGCCAGAACATTCGGGGCCGTATATAAGCGCGCCCGCATTGCTCCACTGACTACACAAACCCAAGATAGTCCTCCGGAAGGAATAATAACCTGCCTACAGCCGCAGTATAGTTTTTAAGCTCTTTTTCAACACCACTATAATAATAAAAATAACAGTAAAGTATCTAAAGATAATCAATTTATAATTATGTTAGAGTCAGTAAACTCATGTTTAGGAACTCTGTAAAATAAAGTAAATCAAAAGTCAAAAGTCCACTGACTACACACGGCCACGGGTACGCTCCCGTCGTTGCCCGTGCTGCGAGCCCATCGCTAGGCAGTCATTTTATTAGTTATCGTTATTATCTGAAGACATATCTCCATATTAATTAACGCCTTAACTTCATATTAAGGGTTCTTTATTTCCCATTAAGCTCCTCTCTGTGATTTCGTAGCACCTGCAGCGGAAATCATTTCACTTTTCGTTTCGAATTTAAATAGCTTCCTTCGGTTATGAGGATTATTTTTAGCATCTCATTTCGCGCTCTTCTCCATCCATTTCTGCTTCTTTGGTACCTTCCGCACCCTTGGTTATTTAAAGAAAGAGGCTTTTCGCATGAAATGATATTGTCTTTTTTCGCTTTGGTACCTAATACTGTTTTCAAACTGAAAAAATAACACTTCACCAGAAAAATAAACTATTAGACTTGTACAGATGACATACTCATAATATTATTTCCGTCTTACATCCTGCAGGGTATAGTAGTAAGTAGGTATAACATAAAATGTACATATATTAATAAACCTCATGTTTTTACAAAAATACAAACTGAATTCACGTTTTGCAAACATCATCTAGGAATAATTATACTCGCGAATATTATTTATCAATATGCTATTATATTTATTAATTACGTCTCCCCATACACCGTGTTCCACGCTCATTTTAGGGGGGGCGGGCGATATTCATGATAATCTAAGAAAAAAATCATTATAAAGTTTTTGAAACAATCAATTCTACTTAGGAATCAGAAATAAATCATAATAAAAATTATCCATCGTAATCTTAGCTTTACTTTTGCGAGTAATACACGTGTTCGTATTACAAAATGGCCACCCTCACATTTCAAATCTTAAATATAACATCTGACCGAGTGAGAAGAAATCGTAATTATAAGGGTGAGTTTATAGGTACCCCTTGTAAAACACACAAAAATAAGAAATTTATGAAAACTTTTTTTTTATTTGGGCACTAATGAAAAATTAAATGTTAACATTTTTTGGGGCAAAAGTAATCACCCTATTGGAAAACACTATAACTTTTGCAAATAGCGCCAAATGTCAATTCGGTTTTGACATTTGTGACGTGAACAAACGCAGAATACAAATTAAAATACAAAGAATTCAAAGAAAATTTCTACGCTTCGTCAATTTTAAACTTAACATCCCTTTAGAACACATAAATTACCAGTCATTATTGAATCTTTTAAATATTCCGACATTAGAAAACAGAAGAAAAATAAACGACGTAACCTTTTTATTAAAATTATCGAACTCTAAATTCGATTGTTGTGAACTCCTGCATTTAATAAATCTACACATACCTACACGAACAACTAGGCAAATATCAACATTTTACATACATACATCTCATTCCAACTATAGTTTTCACTCTCCAATACAACGTTTACACAGTCTTTGTAACAAATACTTAAATAATATAAATGTATTTGACAATAATTTGAACTTGGCCAACTTTAAACGGAGTATGTGCGAACTATTTTTACCTAATTTGTAAACTATTGTTATACTTTCTTATTATCATTATGGTTGATTTTGTGGATTTTGGCAGATTTTCTATTTTTCGTCTCACTTACTCTATCCATACCTATATTTTTAAAATTCTTATATTTTATGTAAGTAACATATTTTGTCAACTCTGATATTTTTTTATGTAACTTGTATTTTGTTAACACGGATTTTTTTTTTAAATTTTATATATATAATCTGTATAACTAAAAAATAAAGATGTACATTATTATAGGTAAAAGCCCTATGGGCGTTTAAATAAATAAATAAATACAAATCGACAAGACATGAATCGGTTTACCGGAAAAAAAAAACAAATTTTACAAGCAGTACCAAAGTTTATCATAATTTTTTTTTAAATTAATTTTGCCCCATCCTGTATATTGCATCCCAAGGTTTTGCGACATACATTGTGTATCGATCAATAATCATCATGCTCCTCCATAGAATGCAGAGAAATATCTGTCCTGGACCGCTCTTTTATTTTATTACAACTGTTGACAAAACTTGTAACTTACCAACTCAAGACGTCTGTCTTCTTTCGGAAGATATATTTGTACGAAAGATATTATATTCTCCCAATTCATTTCTTCGTTCGTTCCACATACTTATCCAAACCAACAAAGCGTCATTTAAAAATTTAATCCATTATTTTAGACCAGAGGTTCCCAAAGTGGTCTATATGGACCCCCAAGGATCGATATCGGCTTGCTGGGGGTCTATATCAGCGATAAAAAAATGGGAAGTCTACAAGATTCAAATGGGGGTACATACGAGCGGACCACATTTACCTCAAGTCAACATTTCGGAGTTCCGAAATGACACAATAGACCTAACACAAATATAATCGACTGAGAAATTACTTATTTGATATTTGTATTTTTATATTTCGTAAAGTTGTTAATTGAGGTATATAAATAGAGTCTACGTTCCTTTTCTCGTCAGAATAAATATATACAAGCAAAACATTGCACATTGGAAGCCGCGAATTTTCCTAGTTCCCCAACTTGTTTTTGAAAAACGTCCAGGGTAATAATGACGTTCAACATTTTAATGCACTTCACACAGACTTCAAAACTAAGTTTGAGGACATTTTGACTATGGAAATGGAACGTTGAAGAATCGGATATCATGTGACAAGAATAATTGACCGGAATAAGCACTGACAAAGAACTTAAGTAGCAGTTCTGTAGGGCCAGCTACAGAAAGAAATTCCCGTTGCTTATCCTGCTCCATTTTCATTTGGTGTAATACCTCACAAGGGCGCCCCTGTCTGCACAGTTGCAGTGTAAAGACAGGGGAACTATACCGCCACCCGGTTGTTGGACAGGCAAGGGAATGGAATCTTTTCACAAAAAATAAATGATTATCAAATGGGACGTTAATAGTTTTAGGAAAATTCAATATTCGGCAGGCAGGGGGTCTACGGAAAAAAAATTTTGGGAACCTCTGTTTTAGACGAAACAATCTCTGATAGTATTATTGTCCCAGCGTCTGGACGATGTAGGCCCTCTGATTGGTCAAATTAAAATTGTCTGTTTCGGGTAACTTGAATATTAAGACACGATTCCATACTAAAATAGGATCGCCTCATAATAATACGAGATTTCTTCAAAAGCATCGTTTCTGCTCAAATAATTTTTGGATAATATCGAAGAAAATATGTTTTAGAAAGTTCATAATCCATTAGATTAATTACATTACAATGAAAATTCTCCACAGTTACGTGATTATGTTTGACGTTTATAAAAATTCACGCGTTTCTTCAAGATGGCCGACAGAGCGCACCTCTGGCGGTTTAAAAACGAACCAAATGCCTGGCGCGAATATTTAAATATGCAGCTCACAATACTTGACTACAAGCGTTTTATAAGAAGATTTCTTTTGGAAGCTTATCACTTTGTAATGGCATTTATCATTATTATTTATATTTTTTTTTCTTATTAATTATATCTGATTTTATATTGGCATGTTTTCTAATTTCTAAAATTTCAAAATTATTTATTTACGATGCTTTATATCCTGAGTGAAGTATTTTAAGACCTGAATTTTTATCGAAAGTGTGATCATTATTCAAAAGATTATTTGCAAACTCAGATTCACTATTTCCATTTATAGCCCTACGATATTCTTTAGTTCTGACTTCAAAGTTTCTATTGTTCTACCTTTGTAAAAGAAATTACAATCATCTCAATTGAGTTTTTAAACTCCTGATTTTTTTGTTTGAATTTTGCTATCCTTATTATAAAGAATATATTTCTTCATTGTTATTAGTGTAAAACGCCATTTGAATGGTACCAGGATTGTTTATATATATATATATATATAATTTTAGAAGTATCGTTATCCACAAACAGAATTCTACGCCATTGTTTATTTCTATCTTTAGAAAGACCGTTTGAAGAGAATGTGTTTAATTTTTTTATTTAGTATTTCAACTATCAATTTATTAAAATAACCGTTATTAAATGCTATTTGTCTTATGAATATATTGTTTTATGGTTATATGCTATTTGTTTTTTTCAGGTCTTAAAATACTTCACTATAAATAATTTTGAAATTTTAGAAATGAGGAAACATATTAATATAAAAGCAGATATAATTAACAAGAATTTTTTTATAAACTCTCTTTTAAATATTTTCCCACTCAACTGGTCTTTCCCGTCTAACGATATTGTAATTCCTAATTATTATAAACCCAGCCTACTCTTACCCCTCCCCCCTCCTTCCACTTCTTCTTTCCCAATTGCAATCTATATTTAATTTTTGACTTCGGTGTATACACAATAAAATGTAAAAATTATATTTATTTATTTATTGGACAATTTGCATAGCGCCGCTTTTGTGAGATATTAAAGAATTACCACCAGTTGGAGTAAAATTAACACATTTTAATTAAACCGACTGCTAATGTCATCGCACAATTACCCTCCTTTTATTCATAAACACGGGTACAATTAATCAATATGTAATAATCTATTATTTAAGTCAACTTTGTTAAAACTATCTTTAATTGTGACAAACTAAACGATATTGATTCAACTTATAGACATTGACGGTTGTAACACATATTCAAGCACTGCAAGTCTCCTATGAGCTAATTATATTAGGTACGATAACAGTTAATATCAGTTGTAGACATGTAGTCAATAATAGTGTTTAATTTGAAATAATCCATCACAAATACGTAAAATTTCATTTACTCAAACAACTGTCATTCTTATTATGCGTAAATTTAGCATGTTATTATTAATTAACTCCTTCCTGTTCCGTGTTTTAACAATATATATACTCACCCTCTCTCTGTGAATGTTCTAATATCTATCTATTAAATGTAACTGTTGTTAATATCACTTAAAATGGGCGATGCCCAACTAAGAGCCGCCCGCAGGGCCTAGCAGAAAAAAACCCGCGGAGCGGGTTTTTAACTGCTAGTAATAATGATTGTTTCTTGAATAGTGTTTGTAATTCAATATTTTTATTAGCTTTTTTTAAATATTTTTTTTGAAGTTATCCATTATAGAAACTGTATCAATTTATTTACCATTGATAGAAATATCGAAATTTTATTGTATTGAGTTGCACTGTTAATTTTTAGATTTTTTTAAAATTTGATTTGTTTTTGTATTGTTATCTTAAGGCGATGCCATACGTAGTAATGCAAAATCATGTTTTTTTAATTTTATTTTTTATATTAACTCCACACAGGAGGCCCTGAAGAAAATAATTCTACCTCAGGGCCTATGTCATCTTTGGGTATGCTGTGTGGAGAGTCTTTTTGTGGAGAGGAAGGAGTGAACATGGGTCTTGAAGAGTCCCATGTTGTAGGAGGGAGGAAACACAGAGGCCGGCAGTTCGTTCCACAGCCGAGCTGTTGAACTTAAGAACGAATCGTAGAAGCGACCCGTTCTCATATGACAAATGTCAACCGTGTACTAATGTCAACCGTGTACTAATGTTGGGCGCGTGTTTGGCGTGTATCCCGACTACGCACCGGTGCCGAAGGGATCAATGACGCTAGTTCCTCAGAGCATCTTCCATTGTAATACCGATAGAACAAGGACAGCATACCTACCTGACGCCTGTGCTCTAAAGATTGCAGTCCGTTTGTTAAGATTGGGGAATCTATCAAACGGACCGCCCGTTTTTGCACAGAGTCGAGGGTTTTTTTCAGGTATTTAGGGGCTCCGGACCAGATATGGCTGCCAAATTCGACAGTAGGGCGCACTTGCGATTTGTACAGGGTCAGCAGTTGTGTACTATTAAAGTATCTGCGGGCCCTCTACAGTACGCCCAGCTTCTGTGAGGCCAACTTTACTCTGGCTTCGATGGAGCCCCCGTACCTGAGCTGGTCACTTATAGTTACACCAAGCATATCAATGGAAGGCCTGTTCGGAAGATTGCTTCCGTTGAAGGAGAATAGATTATCATTTGGATCCCTTTTAGACGTAATCAGACAGGATTGGGTCTTTGAAACATTAAATTCGACGAGATTATTTTTACCCCAGGAGGAAATACTCTCGAGATAACCGTCCATTCTCTGCTTCAAAGCCCTCCGAGCCGTTGGAGTTTGTGTGCCCTTTGGGGGCTTGTCAAACAAAAAGCTATCATGAACTGTACTGTCATCCGCGTAACAATGAATCGGTGCACATGTCAAAAGGTCATTGATGTGCAACAAAAACAAAGTCGGAGACAGAACCGATCCCTGTGGGACGCCAGCATTTATGTAGTGTGAGGAAGAAGTGAAACCGTCAGCAACCGCCTGAATCGACCTATCCCTATGTGTTTTTGGTTTGAAAATTTTGTCGCCTAGAAAAGTTTCAGATGCTTTAATTAAATACTGCGAGTAGAATACATCTTGGCCTTTGAAATAATCCAGTATTTTTTATATACGTTTTTTTATAAGCCCAGAAAAAAGTAATGTAAAGGCCTATGAAAACTGCTTTAAAGTTCAAAATCTCCTACTTACGAACCCATTTTCGGTTATTATTTTATTGTATAATGTGGCAAATTAAGTTATTTATAAAATGATGAAAAAAAATTAAATATGTATGCCTGAACATCCACAAAATAAAATAAAAGGCACTTTTTGGCCATGTTTTTTTCTTGCATAAATCAAAACAGGCGGATGGTGTTAAGCGGGAATTTAAACCTTATCGCCATCTACGTAAGGGTTGTTATTGATAGCGGCTCAATTTAAAATATTAAACCACGTAGTGCATCGCCTTAACGATGGCCTAGCGCACACATGTGTTAAGTGCAATTTGAAAACTTATTATACAAGAATTGTCCAGGTTAATTATAAGATGTAAGCAACAAAATTAATCCACTTTATATCCATTCTAGATGAAAAAAGTGATGTATTTTCTATTCTTTTATCTATTTACAAAGTGAGCAATTTTGATAAATGCTTTACAAAACACGTAATTGTTTTAATTTAAAACTGCATTTAACACATGTGTGCGCCAGGTCGTCATTAAAATTTTCCACTTTCCACTATACTGAATCAAATTACCCTTGAGAAGTGTCCTCTATAACACATATGAAGTCCTACACGGAGAAAACTTACTGATATAAAATACTGTTAATTTATTAAAATTCTGGTCAAATTGTTCGTTTTCATGTTAAAAACGGGACTGCAAGCCTCCAACGAAAAATTGACAGAGTTCCTAACAAAGTATTAGTTAAAAACGAATGTTTTTTAGGGTGAATTACCTAATCCAAAAAAAAACAAATGTTTTATGAGGACGGTGGAACAAATACAGATATTGATATTGTCATTGCCGCATTCCGTCGTGATATTTATTAGGAAAATAACACGTGTTCTCGATATATTATATTTTATCAGGAAATTGGCAAACTTTCACTTTTTAACAGGATATTTTTTCTCCGTGTAGCATACATAATCTCTGTAAATAAAGAATTTCATGTTTAGATGAAAAATACAATATAAGTTATTTTCAACCAAAGGAACAGGAATAATTGGATTCCTATTTTGAAAACGTGAAAATAATACCCTCCCTACCACAATATTTCCTGAGAAACGTCTTAGAAGTCTTCAAGTCTACATGGCTTTCTACACGTTCGACTCTAAGGTAGGCACCACATTAGGGTAAAGATATATATTTGCGAACCGTACCACGAATTACGGGAAAGGAACGAATCGGCTGCTTCGTTTCTTTCCCATAAGTTGAGGTTCAGTTTGGCAGTTCAGCTCGCGGATGTATACGTAGCATAACGCTATACTCATCATGACTTGGCCTATTTCAGCATATCGCTCCACGAAAATATAGTGCGCTTATAGTGTGGTCTGTCACAGGCTATTTCTACTTCATTCGGTGATTTTTTGTCTGTCCTCTGCACATTTCAACGCCTCATATGTTTGTCTGAATTTTCTTTACTAACAGTCTTGCATACTTACTAGTTTAACACATTGTTTGTAACAATACACTGCCTTTCCTTCGATTCCAACTTTCCTTTCGGCAACTCATGCAGTGTCAATTCAACACTCTCTTAAAAAGTGACATAAAGTTTTTAAAAAGTGGCCCATAAACCTAACCTAACGTATGGAGGAGGAACCAATGTGGCCCTTAAAACGATTCGGGTTAGCTATGTCGACATGTCAAATCCATGCCCATATATATTTGTCTGTATTTTGTGTTACGTAATGTACGTAACCTTTGTTCAGTTATCAATTAAATAATAATCATTTTCATTCCGGGGTGTGGGTAGGTTAGTGCAATCCTACACATCCCATATAGATACATATTTTTGTACAAAATGTTTAAAAATCAAAAATAGATAATGAAAAATAAATTAGCAATTAAGGACAACTATGTAGGGCGTGGTCTTGAGTGAGTTTGGGCCCAGCGCTCACTCGGGAGTGGCGCTTGGTGTTGGTAGGCTGCGGTCACCATCGTGTTGGCGGAGGCCATTAGCCGCATCCTGGCTGCAGTGACTCGGTGTCTCATCAGGCCGGCAAATCCATTTAGTCCTAATTCCGTGAACATTGTCGATGTACTGTTGTACAGGGTTTTCCAATAAGAGGTGTTATTTTGAATAGCCCTCTATTTCGGTAGATGTTACTTATAAAGCTGTCATTTTTTGACATTTGATAAGTAGAAACTACGCCATTAATAAAAATGGAACGATACACGCTTCAACAACGCATTGAAATTATTAAAATTCACTTGAGTGAATCAAATGCAAATCATCTTGAGTGATGAGGCCCATATCCACCTCGGTGGCTTCGTCAACAAGCAAAATTGTCGCATCTGGGGCTCGGAAAACCCAATAGTTATTGTTGAAAAGCCTCTCTATCCTCAACGTGTGACTGTTTGGTGCAGTTTATGGTCCGGCGGAGTCATTGGACCTTACTTTTTCGAAAATGAGGCTCGAGCAACAGTTACGGTGAATGGATTGCGCTATCGAGAGATGATTAATGATTTTTTATGGCCGGAATTGGATGGTATTGATCTGGACAACGTTTAGTTTAAACAAGACGTGCCACACAAGCAACGAAACCATTGATATTTTACGATTGAATATCAAAATAACACCTCTTATTGGAAAACCCTGTATCTTCGATATCCAAATGGATTATTAATGTTGTTCGAAATGTAAATTTCGGATCATTTCTAAACTGTACAGTTTGTTTTTGAAAGACCTGGGAAATTTAAAAAAAATATATTTTCAGTTTCGAAAATCCTACACTTATCCTATATCATATTTTAGTAACAATGCATTACCTGCTTTCTACCATTATAGCGAACAAGCAATGACGTTAAATGATTTCAACTCGTCACCATTACTTTCCACATTTCTGTCCCCTAATGCGGCCGGATTATGCAACGCACCTCCGGCGGCTTGCCCTCCGCCCCCGCCCTGGCCCCGTTGCGGTTCCCGCCCGCTGCACCGGTGCCGGGGGCGGGGGCGGGGGCGGCGGAATGACGGCCTCGCGCGCGCCGGTACCTTCGGGGCCGCGGCCCCGGCCAACTGGGTCGCCCCCTCGACTGTTGCTATCCGGGATGCAGGCAGCTGGATGCAATGAGAGCACGTTCCCCAATTCTTTGGAAATGTGCTTTTAATGTGGCTTTGGGAAATTGCCACACGACAAAGAAGTGAAATAAACCCTCAACTTATAGTAATATTTCCTGATTGTTCGCACACCTCCAAAACGTCATATAAAATTCATCCTTTGTATTTTATTCCACTCTAACAGCGAATGGAATGACTTTTGACGTTTGGCGTATGTAAGTATGAACCTTCGACGAGACTCAAGAATAAGATTGTCGACCAATGTATGTACTTTGGACGGCGACTTGCGAGCGACCTGGATTGGAGAATCGATACCCTGTACTCTCTCGGAACATCGCCTTGCACCGCAATGGGAGAGATGCATTCATAAGTCCGTCACTCCTGGACACACCGACCTCCAGACCTACCTCATACCTTTTTGCCTTCCCAGAACTTCCTCGCCTTTCTTTCCAAAAAAGACCCTCCACACAGCATATGAAATATAACGTAGTCCTTGAGGGGAATTATATTCCTCAGAGTTCCTGTGTGGAGATAATGTAAAAAAAATAGTACAAAGAAAATTTATTTAGGATGTTTTATTTTATTTTTATTTTATTATTTAACGCCCAGAGGGCTTTTACATGTAGGTGGTACAATTTTAATGACAGTTTTGAAACATAAGAAAGAAATAATAAAAATAAATTACATAATAATAATATAATGCAAGAAACCAAATTAAAAATAACAAGAACATAAATTAAAAAGTACAGCGATTTGACTGGTTTACAAAAATATAACTTCCATTTAGGAATAGTGTTGAAATAAGTCTTTTACGTAATCCACAAAATTCGCAAAGTTAATATTAAATATATCGACATCACCTAAGTATTGGTTTCCCATAGTGTGAAACCGTGGTATTGGGGAGTTCGTAATGTAATTGCGCTTATGTGTGTTGCAGTGGAATAGTGTATTTTGTCGTTTTGTTATTGTAGGTATTCGTAAGTTTATGAGTTGCAGAAGTTCGCAGCAGTCGAATTTAGAGTTTAGAATCTTGAATAAAAAAGTTAAGAGTATGTAATAAGAGTATTTAATAAGAAATGATATTGTAATGAACATAGTTAATAATAATGGGTGGAACTACAGTGTCCTCATTGAGACTCTCAATACTGTGTTTATACTTATGACGGCAGAATAACACTTTCTCAAAAATATGCAAACACCTCAGCACAGGTTCTCCTAGTGAGGTGTTCACAAAACACTACTACTCTCACCTATTTACATTCAGTTTACTGATAATTAAAATTTGCTGTATTACCGGATCTTATTATCTATGTAAACTGCAATAATCTGTAAATAGTATGTACAAGAATAGAATTTAAATAAATACATTTTAAAAATGCGTAGAAGAGAATGACATAAAAAATCTTATGTGAGGGCACGTTACCCAAATATAGGAACTTGTGGTTTTGGGATAGCTACACAACAAAAAAATTAAATAAGCCCCTAAATTCAAAAAGATTTTTTCTAAAGCGGTACGTTCTACGAAAAGCAGTAGATACGTCCAGCAACCCTGATATCAATACATACAATTACATAAATATTTTGTCTCAAATTTCACGCTTATATTATTATAAGGTGGTTGTAGGGCTAAATGCTATCATTTTAATTGATAGACAAACAACTCTTTATCAACGAACAAACATTATCAATGTTTATTCACTTTTAGAACAATGGACTTGTTACTGTTCCAATCTAAGAATGCGTATTGTGTTTATAGTTCCCATCATATCATTGCTTGTTAACGCCACCGCAAGCAATTATTATTATCGTCCGACTTCTGATATTGTTGTGATGAACACTTGAACTTAGATACAAGCAAGTATTAATGCGTTTTTATCATACTAAACCGAAAAGTTGGCATTTTTATATCGAATTCCGGACGAAACGACCCTTTTCTCTAGACTCAACCGAAAAATCGCCATTTTTAAATCGAATTCTCGACAAATCAACCCTTTTCTCCAGATTAAACCGAAAAATTCAATTTTTAATCGAATTCCGGACGAATCGACACTTCTCTCCAGACTCAACCTAAAAATTGCCATTTTTAAATCGAGTTCTGCACGAATCGACCCGTTTCTACAAAATATTATAAGTTGATTTCGAAAGATTGTTAATTTATCCAGTAAAGTCACTTTTAAAATTTAAATAAAATGTGTATATTTTATTATGATAAAGTTGGTTCCATGATAACTCAACACAGTGACAATTCAACACACTTTTAAAAAGTCATTAGAAACGATGAAAAAAAAATTTTTTTTCAACCTAACCTAACCTAACCTACATAACCCAGTTAATAAAGTTTTTGTTTCATCACTTTCCATGACTTTATATAACTTTTTAAAGATGTGATAAATTATCATTGTGATGATTTATTCTGTTACCGATAAAGTTATGTTGTTAAATTTTCAAACGAAGTATTGTATTATACAACACATATTTCAATTAATTTAATCATACAGAATTATAAATTATCTTCTGAAGGTACTTTTTAGAATATTGGTATAGTTGAAATAAAATCTTTAAGTAAAAAAATATGTGACGAAAATCCTTCAATTTGTATATTTACGGATTCACAAACTAATATATTTCTAATAATTTTATACACACTTATTTTGCTTCGACATTTTTGAAAAAATATAAATACTTCTGATCATAAATAATTATAAAAAATTCATAATAATTATTGTTACGTTTGTTCGTAGTTACCAGGGGAGTGGGTATAACTCCGATCGAAAATTTGAACCGAAATATTGTGACGTCATATGTTTGCCTAACTATATCCACCAATGAAAAACTCTGAAAATCTATGGAATAAACTTTCAAAGTTTTTTTATTGGTGTATAGTATATAGTAAGTAGGTTCCGCATGAGAATTTTACTGTCTATATATTGGCATATCTATGGTTTTAGGCTTCAAAAAGCCCGAAGTAATCAATCAAGTTGAGTTATGGTAGTTACCACGGTGTTATGAAACTACAAGTTATAATCGAGAAAAGAGCACGATTTTATCGAAATTGCATCAGATAATTTCAATTTATTTTTCATTGATCTTTGTCTCGAATTCTAAAAACACAGCAGCGATGATGGCCCTTCGATTTAAATTGATAGAGCACATAGAGATTGAATTGATAAAGCACTTTGATAGATACTTAAAACCTACTCATTAAATACGCGAACGTTAATATTATTAGCTATCATGAAATGAAATACGATCTGACATTGTTTTCAATTATGCATTGTCATGATTATCTTTCTGGATAACCTTCCACAATAAATATTTTAAGGTAATACAAAGCAAACAATCGACATCGATTTGTACACAACATGTGGATAATATTGGATGTTGTGTCGCCAATGGAAAAGCCAAGCAATTTGTCAGCTCTGGCTGTCCAAAAAGTGAGTATCGCGGATTTATTAAAATCCTTTTTAATGTTAATACCGCACAAGAGTACCAACGGTTCCAAAAAAAAGTTTATTTCACTTTCATTCGTATTCTTCTATTTCATCTGGAGGTCTGGAGACAGTGAGACTGGCATCCCGAATTGGGGTATGTTGTGAGCAAAGATATTAGAAGAACGAGATGTGCTATGAGCAGTTCATACTGTGTGGAATTGTTTTGCCCAGTGTCGCCGGTTTTGTTCACCAATACTACTGCACACCTTCGCTTACGCTAAGGTATCCGCACTAATACATATAACAGATTTCTGTGCGTACACGTCCCGATAGTATTCAAAGTACCCTAATTAGGTAGTACTCCGCCTACGGTCCGGCGGCCAACATAGCATATCTCGTTCTTCTAATATCTTTGGTTGTGAGTATTGCTATGCCACGATTTTAATGCAAAATTGCCCACAACTACGTGAGGGAGGCTTTTAAGCAGCGGTCGGAATTTTTTTTTTAGGTTTTACACCGATAATAATTTTTTTTTATTTTTTTTTATAGTGAATACCTCACAAGAGTCCCAACTGCTCCCGTCTGGAGCCAGTGAGACTATGGCATCCCCAATTGGGGGATGTTGTGAGGCTGAAGGTAAGTGGGGAAGGGAAAGAGGAAGGTGGGGAAGTACCTGGCTATTCAGATCTAGTCACTAAACACGGCTAAAGCCATTTGGAGCAACGTTTCAATTCTGAACGGTGGTCTTACACCAGGGCGATACTGGTAGTATCTTCCACTCTGGAACGTGCCGCAAATATACTATATATTATTTTAATTAATTAATTGTGAAATAACACAAATTAATCAAATAAAATTTATTTGCGCACGCCGGGTTCGAACCCGCGACCTTTGGAATGGCAGTCCAATGCGTTACCACTGGACTATGCCGGCCGTCAATTACATTTGGACAAAGAAACTTCAGATATTTTGCGCCTACCCGATGAAAAATTCAATCATTTTAAAATCGCCTCTAAACGTTGGATATTTAATAAAGGTCGTACAATAACTAGTGAACTCACCCAAGTCTAGCAAAATTCGTATATAATTATTGTTCGATGGACGATGAGTAATATTGTAGGATCCTACTAGTCAACATTTTTTTTACATACACCCCACACAGGAATCGTCTTCTAAAGAAACAAACTTTAGGTGCCAAAATGATACCTATATTATGTGAAATAAAACAATAACTTTGTTCTTAACTACGAAATTAGTTTAATTTATTAAGACCGACAGGATTAGACTAACCAAGCACCATTAGGGTACAAATTAACTAACTAACCATCACGCCGTTTCCCCGCAGGGGTAGGCAGAGAGGGCGGACCGCCAAACAACTCGTTCTTGACACACACTCCTTGCCTCATTCACATTCATTCATCGTCTCATACATCCTCTTCTTTTATTCTGACTCTTGACATGGCCCGACTCAAGTATCTGATATACTTGGTCGTGCCATGACTTCCTCGTACAAATTAAACTAATCAAAAATACATTGTGGGTGATTATATACACATCCTCTTTTCTGATAAGGTATACATGACCATATATGAACCTTAATATTATATTTTGCAAAATATGTATGTATTAATGTAACCCATATGATGTATATTAAAATAATAAAAAAAAAATATATATATATATATGTAGAGTGAGAAAAAATACGAAATAGAATAAGGGAACAGTGAGATAGCGTGAAATTAAAATAATAATAGATAGACAGATAATGTTGTCATAGTGTATATTATCGAAAGAGACCAAATGTCAACCTGTAGATGATTAACCTCTACAGTGCCAATCACTCCCATGGGCGGAACAATTATCACTGGTGCTTTAATTTAAGTTGTGATCTTTATCGATAAAATGATTGGCGAATTCCGAAAAGCAAAGCAAAAATAAATGCAGAATATAATAATAGCGGCGTTTTAGCGCCTTTTGCCGTTGCCTCGTTCCTTTCTCATAATTCGTGATTCGGCTGGCGGAAATTTTCTCCTGTTTATACGCAGAATTAGATGTTCTTTTAAACTAATGTTGACATTGCGTGTTGTTTTAACTACAGGGTTTTCCAATAAGAGGTGTTCTTTTGATATTCAATCGTAAAATATCAATGGTTTCGTTGCTTGTGTGGCACGTAGCGCCGTCTCGTTGAAAGTAAACGTTGCCCTGATCAATACCATCCAATTCCGGCCATAAAAAATCATTAATCATCTCTCTATAGCGCAATCCATTCACCGTAACTGTTGCTCCAGCCTCATTTTCGAAAAAGTAAGGTCCAATGACTCCGCCGGACCATAAACCGCACCAAACAGTCACACATTGAGGATAGAGAGGCTTTTCAACAATAAATCTTGGGTTTTCCGAGCCAAAGATGCGACAATTTCACTTGTTGACGAAGCCACCTAGGTGGAAATGGGCCTCATCACTCAAGATGATTTGCATTTGATTCACTCAAGTGAATTTGAATAATTTCAATGCGTTGTTGAAGCGTGTATCGTTCCATTTTTATTAATGGCGTAGTTTCTACTTGTCAAATGTCAAAAAATGACAGCTTCAAAAGTTACATCTACCAAAATAGCGGGCTATTCAAAATAACACCTCTTATTGGAAAACCCTGTATATATTATACGCTGAACAATCACTACAATCTATTTTTTAAATTCCCGAATGACTTTCCGTAAGATATATTATGTATTAAACTAGGAACTAGTCATCAATAGTTGAATCTTGAAATTCATTAACATATTCACGAATGATGAAAGTGAAATAAACTTTTTTTTATATTTGCAATTAAAAATATTTCATGTTTTTGCTGAGATTGCTTTTAAAGTTTTCACCCCTCATAAAATAAATCAAAAATATATAATGCAATAAACATTTGTGCATTGCATTATTTATCCATGTGCTGGGGGTATTTGGATCGTCCGCAACTCCTCTAACCGCTAAGCGCGTTCACCCACATTCATCCCTTTCCCCAGTTGTCCCTTTCCACCATCCACAATCCACCCCCCGGCGGCGGCCGTCGGCCTCTACTCTCACTAGTCGGCCTGGGTGGTGGGGGTTGACCGAGTTTCCTCTATTTCCATCCAAAACATTGCACCTCTGCCCCGCTCCGACGGTCCGGAGGAGATGAAAATGCCCTCAGATCGAAATAGCCCTGGAGATTTATACCTGGAGCGTTCGAGGCGCTAATGCATAGCCCGTAATAATGGAGTAGAAATGGTACCTACCTACGAATCTTATATTCGTATATAAACGTCTGCTATTAGAAAAAATAATGGTACCTACCTACGAATACACATCGATTATTGGATACAGAATGGCACCCACCTACACGCCTATTATTGGATACGGAACGATACCTGCCTACGAATACACATATATTATTGTATATAGAATGGTACCTACCTACGAATACACATCTATTATTGGATACAGAATTGTACCTACCTACGAATAAAAATCTATTATTGGATACAGAACGGTACCTACCTACGAATACTCATCTATTATTGTATATAGAATGGTACCTACCTACGAATACACATCTATTATTGGACACAGAATGGCACACACGAATACACATATATTATTGGATAGAGAATGGTACCTACCTACGGATATATATTTATGAATAGTACCTACTTACCGACGATGGACTCGCTTGATTTTTACGTTATTTATTTATACGCCTAATAAAAGACTTTTACTTAAAAGTGATGCATGAAATCATAAGTAAAAGTGTTCACAGAAGGATGTCTTTATTACACGGGAAATAATATAATAATGTAGAATTTAATTATAAAGTGGGAACAAAGTACGTATATGAATATATACAAATTATAAAGTTGATATTATTTATTTTTTATAAAACATTGATATTAGTAGAATTTTAGTGCAAAAAAGTAGTCACGCTGTGTTGACACAAGGTGGCAGCTTGTCTGCAAGTTCTATTATTTTTATTTGATTTAATAAACATAACACAATATAATAATTTTGTTGGTAAATTTAGTTAAATTTAATTTCAAAGTCTGTCCGTAATGCACTGGTCTCTGATTCTGATTGTAGCTGCTCCTTTTATCACGTTTCCAATATTTCTTCTGTAAATTCAAGCACACTTGGGCGAATCCTTTTTATGAATTTTTGAATTCCTCCTGGTAATATTTGGTACAGTTTTTATCACAAGTACAATGAGAATGCAATGAAAAATAAAAATAGTCATGTAATTGTAATATAATGGACTAGGTTAGTAAGAGTTTATTAATTTCAACATTACATTTCTGTAATCTTATTTTTAAATTTTCTCAGAACAATGTTTATTACCGAGACCATGAGGTTAGAGACAAATTTGGTACGAAATAATTTATAATATGGAACTACACTCCTTGTATTTCTACTAGGTACTCTGATCATTATCATTTCTAACAGGTCCGGAGAGTTAAATTATGCATGCATTATTTTATGCCGCTTACATTTCTTCTGTCGGATATTTTTTTTAGTATAGGAAAATTTAATTGATAATCATAGTTAATGAGTTGTGAGTACTTAGTGCATGTCTTCTAATTTACAGATCATAGTTAATCAGTTGTGAGTAATTAGTGCATGTCTTCTAATTTACAGATAATCATAGTTAATCAGTTGTGAGCCAGCGCCCTTGAGGTGATTTTTCACAAAAACGGCGCTATAAAAATTATCCAATTATTATTATTATTACTTAGTGCGTGTCTTCTAATTTACAGGCAATCATAGTTAATCAGTTGTGAGTACTTAGTGCGTGTCTTCTAATTTACAGATAATCATAGTTAATCAGTTGTGAGTACTTAGTGCGTGTCTTCTAATTCACAGATAATCATAGTTAATCAGTTGTGAGTACTTAGTGCATGTCTTCTAATTTACAGATCATAGTTAATCAGTTGTGAGTACTTAGTGCATGTCTTCTAATTTACAGATCATAGTTAATCAGTTGTGAGTACTTAGTGCATGTCTTCTAATTTACAGATCATAGTTAATCAGTTGTGAGTAATTAGTGCATGTCTTCTAATTTACAGATAATCATAGTTAATCAGTTGTGAGTACTTAGTGCATGTCTTCTAATTTACAGATCATAGTTAATCAGTTGTGAGTACTTAGTGCATGTCTTCTAATTTAAAGATCATAGTTAATCAGTTGTGAGTAATTAGTGCATGTCTTCTAATTTACAGATAATCATAGTTAATCAGTTGTGAGTACTTAGTGCGTGTCTTCTAATTTACACGCAATCATAGTTAATCAGTTGTGAGTACTTAGTGCGTGTCTTCTAATTTACAGATAATCATAGTTAATCAGTTGTGAGTACTTAGTGCGTGTCTTCTAATTTACAGATAATCATAGTTAATCAGTTGTGAGTACTTAGTGCATGTCTTCTAATTTACAGGTAATCATATTTAATCAGTTGTGAGTACTTAGTGCATGTCTTCTAATTTACAGATAGTTGATGTTATACCTACTCTCAATTTTATATATTTTTTTAACCAGAGTGGTAGAGTTTTTATGTTCACGAGTTCCTAATGCAAAACCAAACATCTTCATATATTTGTTTGTGATTTCAGCAATGGGATGAACAAATTTAAACTTGGCGCATCGTCCCACGGGTCTGTAAGCAATCGACATAAACAGAATGCTGTAAAACCCTACACAGAAAAGTTCTAAACTGAACTGCGCTGTAGACCGTTACCTTTCTATACCGAACTTAATTTTCTGCGCAGGGTCTAGCAGCATTCGGTTTATGTCGATTGCTTACCAACCCGTGGGACGACGGGCCTATTGTGAAAAATGTTACCAATAGATATTAGCCCAGTGGATGAGATTCCGCTCGTTTTATGTTAAAATGGAATAGGCCTCAGTCCTCCTTGGATTACATATTTTAGAAGTTGTTACTTTTCCCCAAATTTGAAATTATTCAGCTTTTCCGTTGGCAGATCATCAAACTCTTTTCCCGATTCATATGCCCGGCTCAACTTTTGTATGGTAAAGATGCCTGTTTTAAGGTAATAAATCAAGTTTTTTACTGCTCCGACTTTATACGTCGCGTTATATTTACACCGCTATTATAAGTATGGGGGATAGACTATAAAGTTTACACTGTATGCAACAAGTGCCGTTTACACATGAAAAATGAAACAGCATGAAAAATCACGAACATTAAGTATCACGAACAATTTAGGAGGCGGGTATGGGTACCGCCAAAAAACCATTGGTTATCCAACACCTCTGTTATAGGTCACCCTAAGTGGTTCGTTTGATGACTTAGCAGGGATGCCCAGGTTTATGTGATGATGATTATCTAGGTTTTGGCAGTGGATGCATCTGTCAAGCTACCGTGTTGCGGGCCGGATTTAGAGACGGGTTAAGGAAGATCTTTTTACCTCTCCAGCAGGACTCTCTCGATACATCGCCTTGCACTGCAGTAGGAGAGATAGATTCAAAATTTGTCACTCACGGACACACTGGCCCCAGATTCCTACCCACCTCTCATACTTTTTTCCTTCTCAGATCTTCATCTCCTTACTTCCCTTAAAAAAACACGCACAGCATCCCCAAAGATGACATAGGCCCCAAGAGAAACTATGTTCCTTAGTCCTCCTGTTTTCAGCTAATGTAAAAAAAGACAATGTTACAGTCGAAACAATTTTTTTTTTAAATTTTCTAGTTTTATAGGATAAGGAATGTAAAACATGTGTGGGTCTTGGCATTATGAAAGACTCTCCTATTCAAATAACAGAATATACGTATGTAACTAGTAAAATCATAGCATGATGAACAATATTTCCATATAAAACTAAATAAGTGATTTGGTTGATAGTCCGGTATTGCTAGAATTGATAAGCTTCCGAATTTCACAACGTAATACTAGAAATCAGAATTTTTTTCACTACAGAAATTCTGGGACTAACTACCATATGTATTCCTCTTTTCCCAGAATACTAATGGAGGGAAACAATTAATGAAGGTAATTGTTAATGAAGCTAAAAGTCTTGCAGTTTTTCGTGGATTATGTCTCAATGTTGTGAAGTCCAAATTTTAGTATGTAAGTAGTAAATAATATTAATGTAGTCCTAGAAAAGAATACATTAGATGTAAAATTTTATAAGTAAATAAAATATACTTAAAAAATTATACCAATTCAGTGGACATCTTCAATATATCTTTAAACAAATACAAAATGTTGATTCAGTTATTTACAATAAATAACGTATATTATTAATATGTAAAAGCCCGGAAAAAGGGCGTTAATTAATAAATAAATAAATACTCCCTATTACGCTTATGTTAGTCGGGTGAATGACAACTTCATTCAATTTTGTATTTTATTTAAATGTTTTTTGTGCGTTTGCCAAGAGTGCTCTCAGTTTTTTATGTGTCATTGTCTTTTTTCTTGATGAAATTATGCTGAATAATTAACCAATGACTAACAGACGGGGGAATGTTCTTTGAATTCATTGCTCAGCTTCGAATCATGCAAATTTAAATTCCTTCTCAGAATTTCGGTGGTTTCAGTGAACTAAAATTGAAAACAATACTTAACGGGGTAAATTTGTTTTATTTTATTTCCTTCCTTCTACTTTACAGGACATTTACCCTGGGAAAGCGGAAAGTTTGATTGCCACGTGTAATGCGGAGGTTTGCCGTTGGCTTCGTTGAAACGTGATATTAATCAAATTGTTTTCCTTTGTTCGCAGGTCAGTCACACGTACAATACAACCCTGATGCAAGGCACCGCGAAGTGAACTGTCCATATAAAATCTAGATCTTTACGTCTAAGGTCTGTTTTTATCAAATTAGTCAGTATTATTAATAACTTTTAGAACTTATGCAGTTTTTTAGATCTGGTTTATGTCAAATCTTTGGTAGGTTTGGCATATTGTAGTTTTGTAACTTGTTGTCATTAAAAATCTTGGATCATTTTTGGTGTTATCATACCTTTTTAATGGTTAATTCATTTTCATTTAAGAAGAATATAATAGTAACAAGTCTAAACGAAACATGAAACAGAACAATACACAGAAAATAAAAAGTTAACGATCTTAACTGAACTTAAGATTTCTGTCTTACCGGGACAAAGTCTTTGTCCAGTCGACCATTGGGACCTATTTACCATACGTCATATTTGTCAATCTTATATTTCCAATTCAGAATTAACAATATTACCTTTTCAATTTGGGAGGAGGGTTTGCGTGTGCTGCCCCGGGAACCATTTATTGGATAACTAAAACCTCTGCCGTAGGTCACCGCAAGTCGTTCGCTACGTTTGGTGATTTAGCAGGGGTGCCCGGGTTCATCGGGTGAGGTATGTTCAAGATGCGCCTGCCTACCAGCTGAGAAGCTGGTTTGGGGAGACCCTTTGACCTCTCCATCTGGGCCCTCGACCCATCGCCTGGCGCCAAAGTGGAAGGGATATGTTCATATGTCCGTCACTCCTGGGCACTCTAGATTCCTATCCAACCCTCATACCTTTTACCTACCCAGAACTTCCTCTCCTTCCTTTCACACAGCATCCCAAAAGAATAAAAATAAAAATATTTCTTTACATCAACTAGCAGATCTCGTAATGCCGTCGCAGGAAAACAAATCTAAAGTACTCATTTTTGGAGATGAGGGTGGAAGAAAATTGAGACGAAATATTGAAAAAAAATTTAAAACAATAGAATGCTTATATTTATCCCGGTGCCACTGTAGACACATTTAGTGCAACAATATTACAGTCATGTGAAATGCTTACAAAAAAAGATTTTGTCATCATTTTTACTGGGACAAATGAAAAATCACCGAAAAATATAATTAGTCACTTGTACTACATTGTAAATAATCTTCACCACACCAATGTTATAGTTCACTCGGTACCTAAAAATAATCATTTGAATGTTTCCAAACTCAACCACGAAATAAGGTCTCACGCTGCTCTATTCAAAAATCATTGTCAATTCATCGGACCAATTTTCCACGACCGAATGAATGAATACGATATCTCGAAATCGATGAGTTTGGCAAGAATAAACATATTTGAAATAATTAAGAATAACCACCGGTAAATGTGCTATAATATCGAGAATGAAATAAACAAACAAACATGACATAGGCCCTGGGGGAAATTATTTTGCTCAGGTGCTCCTGTGAGGGGTTAATGTAATTTTTTTGAATTATCACAAATTTCTAAAAAATGGGTTTGTACATTCGACTCCCAGTTGAGACCGCCATCTTTTTATTTTTTATTTGTCTTGTTCTGTTTCATGTTTCTTTTAGGTTTTTTAGTATTATCTTATTTTTCTATGATATATTACTTTCATTGGTATAAACTTCAAAAGTTAAAGTAAAATTGTTCCAATAAAAAAATGAATATTCATAGAAATAAAAGTAGGATATGTTTATTTTTAAGTAGTTTTTAATGCAGTTTTTTTACATTATTGATGCGTTATTATATCTCCGGGATTATAACACATGATAAGTTTAATCACACTTTACCGTGTGACCCATAAAGTGTAAAGATAACACTGTTATCGCGCTTGTTATTTGATGGCCTTATCAGTTTGTTATTAAAGCCTTTGTGGCGCAGCAGATACTAATAGAAGCATATTATATTATTTTATCAATATGCTTATCAGCGCCGCGCTGTCTCATTTCAAACAGAGTTTTCTTACAAACTTAACTGGAATACATATTATAGAGGTGACTGTACCTGTCACGTATTCACTCCCATGTGCGTAGTAGAATAATATTAATGTTTTGTTTTTTTTACGCCTAGCTGAGGTTTTTAGCGGCTTACAAGAACAGAATATACCTAGTGAGCTATCGAAAATTATACACGAAGTTTTTAAACTGATAAACTAACTAAGATCAATTTTATTAAAATATGTAACAGTAACATAAAATAAAATAGAAACTAGAACAATACTACATATAAGTACATTAAAAAGGCTACTACTGGGTATAGATTACGCTTAATTCTATAAATGGAGTCAGTAAATATATCAATATTATTATCTACCCCAAAACTTGTTGCCCAGATCATGCATCTTATTGGTTAGGGGGTGTGGCTGATAGTTGGTTGTGTATGTATCGCAGACGAATGTTACATTTTGTCTTGTGTTCCTAGTCGGTACATGGAATTTAATAGTGGCGACAATGGCAGGGTTGTCAATTAAATCGATATTTTTCAAACTTTTGCATTCTTTTGTACCATTCATTCATTTTTGGCCGTACCTCCTTACTGCATGCTCCTTTAGGGTCACTGTATTTGTATAGCAGATTTCCGCTGAAGACGCTCCAAATATAAGTATAACGATTTTTGTTATACAGGCGTATATCCTCTCCGCACATTTATTTTAGGAATGAGGACGTACAGCAGAAATAATCATTTGGGCGATCAGGTGTCCGAGAGATCAACTGTCCTGGGATCAACTGTCCGGAGGATCAACTGTCGGGGGACCAACTGTAGGGGGATCAACTGTCGGATTTTTTTTATGTGACACCTCACAAGAGTGACCCTGCCTGTGGAGTGCACAGACAGGGGAACTATGTCACCACCCGGCTGGGCGGCGTTGTGAGGCGGAGTAAGGTAGGGGCTGTAGGAAGGGATTTGTTAATGCGGGCCTTGAAGAGGCTCGGATTATAGGAGGGAGGAAAAACAGATGCCGGTAGCTCGTTCCACATACGAGCCGACTTACACAAAAACGAGTCGTAAAAACGGCCCGTTCTCATGAAGCCAACGTCAACCGTGAACGGGTGTTCAGTTCGTGTCCGTCGAGTTTCGCGCACGTGCATCGGTGCATCAGGAATCAATGCTGCTAGCTCCTTGGAGCAGGCTCCATTGAAATACCTGTAGAACAGACACAGCATGCCTACATTGCGTCTATGCATTGGAGAAGGCAATCGGTCTGTTAACAACGGATTGTCAATCAGACGGATCGCTCTCCTTTGCACAGATTCAAGCAGGTTTATCAAGTATTTTGGGGCACCAGCCCAAAGGTGGCTCCCAAATTCAATAGTTGTGCGGACTTGAGACTTGTACAGGGTCAGCAGCTGGTCACTGTTGAAGAATCTCCTAGCCCTGTACAAGACGCCCAACTTTTTGGAGGCCTGATTTACTCGGGCTTCTATGGATCCCCGATACTTGAGCTGGTCTGATATAGTAACTCCAAGCATTTCAATGGAGTCTTTATTGGGGAGAGTGCTCCCATCTAATTGCACCAGACAGTCATTGATCTCCCTCTTTGCCGAAATCAGACACGCTTGGGTTTTTGAAACGTTGAAACTGACCAAGTTGGCCTTACCCCAGGCACGAACCATCTCTAGGTGGTGGTCAATTTTTTGCTTCAAAACTTCCCGAGCTGTTCGGACATCATAGGTGGAAGGGGGCCTGTCAAAAAGATAACCCTCGTGAACGGTGCTGTCATCAGCGTAGCAGTGAATTGGTGCACATTCAACGAGATCATTGATGTGCAATAAAAACAGCGTCGGAGACAGCACAGATCCTTGTGGCACCCCCGCATTGATTTGGTGCGGTGAGGAAGAAGAGCCGTTAACCACGGTTTGAATTGTTCTTCCCCTCAGAAAGTCCGCAATCCAACTATGCAGGGTTGGGTGGATCCCATACGATGGTAACTTCCCGATAAGCGCCCGGTGCCAGACTCTGTCAAAGGCTTTGGAGATATCCAACCCAACGGTTTGGGTTTCACCAAAACGTTCCATGTACCGCCCCCACCGTGAAAACTATACGTAAACTGTACTAAATTGAACAACCAAAAATATAAATTTCTAATACATGCCCAACCTATTAAGTCGCGGAATTAGAGTTGATTCAAACAACACAAACTTATGATTGTCTGTATTGGTGCATGTAATACACACTCGTATATTTGTCACTTTGAAACAATATTTTGCTTTGTTTACACCCACTTATCATTATTAGCGAGAAAGGGATAACAAGTTTAGTATACCTGTCTACACGATCATCGAATTTTAAAATTATTCGAAAAGTTTTTTCATTATGTTTTTTATTTTTCATTTTAAGTACTATCACAGACTCGTGAAAAATCACGGGATAGTCTGAATTTTTAGTTCTTTAGTTCAATTTTTAAAATAATGTAATAATTTGGACTACAGATTATTAATTATACACAGCTTATTCCAATTTTTAAAATGACACTTAAATTCCAAGCAAATTTGTGAACCAGATTGCACGCACGCTAAGACAATCGAAATTAGTATGTTTGATGTACTTTTTTCATTTTTTGAATTTATTTTCTGAAGTCGACTAAGAAGTTTTAAAGGTGCTATATGCAAGCAACGCATCTGTAATAGAATAGTACGGTATTCGACTCAACTCTGATTACGATACCTACCTACACAAGGTTTAATGCTAAGTATCCATTTTAAAACATATAATTGTTGTCATATTAATATTTTGAATCATTGATGTTTTATATTTAGATGAGACATGAAGTGAAAAAATAGGTTCTGCTTTTTTACCTCAAACGCTCCCGGGGCTATAACAAAACCTACGCGCACCGCTCTTTGCGTTCTAATAGGTGAACAAGTTTCGATAAGATAGTATGCAATATCGCCTCTAATTATATAGCTTTATGTTTCTGATACATTATAGGTATTGATGGTAGAAATAAAAAAAAATCACACCTTCTTGGTTATGACAATCAACGCTAATTAGAATTGCACGCGTAACTCTCGTTAATTAGTTATTATTACAATTCAATTATTCCTTTCAATCGATGCTCGTTGTTATTGAAATTACACATGCGTTACGCTCCTTGCTTAGTAAATAGGGTGACCTTTAGAGTAATGGCTGCGCGGCCTTTTTCATATTCAACGTAAATTTAGATTTCAGGCCAAAAATTAGAAAAATTAAATATTATAAGTCAGGATTTGTTTAAGTGCAGAAATTCTGGGACTAACTACCGAATATATTCCTCTTTGACCAGAATACTAATGGAGGGAAACAATTATACCAAGTCAGTGGACATCTTCAATTTATCTTTAAACAAAAATAAAATGTTGTGAAGCAATTCAGTTATGTACAATAAATAATGTATATTTCTTAATATTCACATGTAAAAGCCCCGAAAAAGGGCGTTAATAAATAAATAAATAAAATACCCGATCAAATTGAATATTTTATTGAAGCAAAAGGTATAGCTATAATATATAGTACGGATTTGTCAATTTTATTTAATTGTGTTTTAAACTAGGATATATAGGCCTTAAAGATTCAATTTTGCAAGATTTTAGAGGCAAACAAAATCACGTGTCACTATTTTCGTACACGCTTATCTTCGAAACCGCCCAACCGATTTCAATGAAATATTTGAATGGGTATGGTTGGTTCCAGCTTGTCGAGATCTAAAATAAAAATTCAGATTTCTCACCCAAAAATACATACAACCACAAATTTAAACTTCCCTATATATAAGGCGGTCTGTGGCAGGACAACGTCTTATATTATAAAATGCATTCCAAATGGTTGAGTTCGATTCTAACTGGTTTCTAATCTTAATATATAAACAAAAAAGCCTACTTATGTTTGTGCTCGCAAAACTCGAAAAGTGGTCGACTGATATCGCTGAAATTTTCAAAGTTTTTTATTATTAATGCCAGGAGTGTTTAGAGATGTTTAGTTGGTAGAAAAAGTTGGGGACGCCCGAGGAATACTTAACGCAATATCTCTGCACCGTAATGAGATACGGAGTCGATGTAATATGGTTTTTAACAGTAACATTGTGAATGGTGGTAGAAGTCGGAGACACCCGAGAAAGACATTACCAATAGCAATAGCTAATATTGTAATGCATAACAAAACCAGACAAGTCTACAAGTGATGGACGGTTTAAATTTGTACATTAATTTAACCCTTAGGACACGAAACGAGGAATATTCGTGTTTTGTGGTACTGCCAACAACGACATTGTCGCCATCCTCACTGAGGCATATTCTGGTCATGTAGAATAGGATTCATACCATCATCCCTCATTGCATTGTATTATCATATATGAATCCAACTTGGAAAAATATCATCAAGATGAAGTCTAAGTAAAATACTTTCGACGATCCATTGGTTTTTGCTCGCGTCTAAACATTGTCCAAGGTTCGTCTTAGTCTGCCTGAGGCAAAGCCTGGTACCAGATTCGCTTCGTAGCCCTTTCCCGCTCAATATGCTCTGCACATGACTTATCCATGCTTATCGACTGGCTGTCGCGCTGGTGGTTGGGTTGCGCTGCGGGGGTTGCAGGGTTAAGGAATGTATGTCTCCATGGCTAAATATGTCTCCATACATGCCTACTGTAATACGTACTTTGCCTACAACAAACCAGAGGTATTTCTTTATTCATTTCTATTCTCTTACATTCAGTAAACTTACTTACTTACAAAAAAAATTAATAATCAAAAACTGCGTGAGTGAGCAGTAGTGTTTTGTGAAAACTTCACTAGCAGAACCTGTGGTGAAGTGTTCGCATGTTTTAGGTAAAGTATTAAGTAAAAACACAGCATTGTTTTTGAGATTATCGATGGCGGCAGTATTGTATACAAATTATGTCAGTAGCAGTTAAAGTACCTAAATCATAATATTATATATGACACAATGTACTAAGAATTTAGTGAAATCAAATTAATTCTACAGGAAGTATACTTCATGATGCAGTTAAGACAAAAAGACAATAAAATAATACAAAAGTCGATGATTAGTATTTAAAATTGTATGCTCTAATCTTAGGTCAAATGATACTTTGAATTCCTGATACTCTCATTTGTTTATCTCGAGGAGACGGTTCGAATGCAAATTATTATTTGTACCTAATAATTTTACTTTGAGTGCAAAACTTAGTACGTGCTCAATAAGTTGGTTCGTTTATCAACCCCGCGAGATAGCCCCAATATTTTTATCAGCTATATGGATAAGTGTGCTGCTGTGTTTACAAAAACGTACACACGTTGATTGTATACAACATAGCCAGATGATGATATGTATTTCGAGAGAAATAAATATTATGTATACCGTTTCTAGGAATATAATATTGATTAAATCTCTAGCAGTACCTACTTAGGAATATTGCATATTTCTGCTGTGTTGGATGTTTGTTTACCTGTTAACACCTAAACAGAGAAATAACACGTTAATTAGAGGAAAGTAAATGCCCCGAGTTAGGCGATATATATTGTTTGAAGTTATTTAATTGACTAAGTCGACCGAGTTCAATTCAATTCGACCACTTTGCAATTCGTCTTTACATTTGCTTTGTGTGTTTCGGGTCTGGTAAATCCTATCAAGATGGTAGCCGTGTTTGATTGTGCTTTTTTATTACGCTAGATCGCGCTCATGCGCACGAGAATAATCAACATTTTCCTAAGTTCATAGAACTATTATTATTTTCACTAACAATTAAAGTAGTGATAAAAAAATGATAAGTAGGCGAAACCAAATTTTGAGAGGTGGGTCAAATCCCAGCACTGGAAGGAATTGGAAAGGGCACCCGGAATAAGACAATCCAAAGTACTGTTAGATAATGCATTTCCACGGGCTCGAACTGCGTGCTATAAATCAAATATACAATATTCACGACTACCAGGCTAGCTCAAACGGGTTTCGTGTCTTCAGTTCGTTTGAATAAAGAGAGTACAGCCGCCTCCTGTAGGTTGATATAACAAGGGATTTCTTGGAAATAAAACAATCTAGGTATGGTGGATGTCCAGGTGGCAACAGTGGGACCCGGCTGGCGATAGCGGCAAATACAGACTCGAAATATACTAGTACTTAATTTTTTGGTGGCAAACACTTTCAAAACTGTTTTGCAAATCAAATCTCGAATTCTAAGCGGAGAAGCGAAACAACGACCTGTCCTGTGGAAAGCTGGGAACTGAGAGAGCTCTGCACGCCCGCTCCTCTGGGGACCGGCGGCCTCGCCCCGCCTCCCCCGGTAACGGGTTACCATATGAACATATTTAAATATACAAAGTATTTGATTTCAAAAAAATATTGCGTGGTTGAATGTTTTAATTTTGAGAAAGTTCATTTCATAACTCTACTCATAAACGGACCAAACCCTCGATAAACTAGGTAACTACTCAATATGGAGATAAAGCCACTGAGGACAGAGACACATGCGACTCTTGGGAGTGAAAAACAGCAATAGATGCAGGAAATGTGAAGAGAATGAACAGACTGCAATTATCTAGCCAATGTCCCGCCCTGATGCGAACAAGGCTCAGATACTCGAGAAGACGCATTGTGGAACCAGGATAACCGAATATCCGATGATAACCCTGGTGAACTCAAAGTGACTGGGTTACTATTAAAGGAATGAGGTAAAATGAGAGATTGCACAATGGGTCCATTGCCTTGTCACTTCTTACGGGAACTACGTAAACCGTCTCCATTTCATTAAAAATATGGTAGGTGTGCGTCCAATGTAGGCAAATCTTTTTTTAAAAGTAATTTTTTAAAGTAAATAATGTGCAAATTTACTTGCTATTCAATTTTTTATGTTATTTTTAGACTCTCCATGTTGAAAACGCATTACGTGGTTATTTACTCGACAAAATGTATGAATTTTACTAATGTGCTACGTTTTCAGGCATGTTTAATATAAGTTTTCCAATCAAATATTTTAATCTCGACGCGAGCGTGATGTTTGGTTTTGTTTGTTTATTGATTTTTATGATTACATGGATTACTCACATACCCACGGGTTTTTTGGCAAAAAAATATATACATACACAAATATTAGATGATGATAGTTTACTATTGAGATTTTTTCTATTAAAGAATTGAAGACTTGGGCAACACTTTTTAATCAAATGACGGAAATCTCTAATAAGGGCTTACAAATGTAAGTGTAATGTACAGTAGGACTACTGTGAGGTTAAAGGGGACTGCGGGCGGGTGTTCCAAACTATTTTTAACCAATTTAAACCACTATCGGCGTCCACAAATACATTCAATCGTGTGCTTACTGATTTACCAATTCTAACCTACATATGAAAAACCTCGTGCTGGCACTGTTGGTGGACGCGTTGCACTCTCTCGCTGCAGCAGCTGGTCCAGTTTCCTCACCACCTAGGATTCTTGCTGCAGAGTCTCGATCCTCTATCTTCGTCGAAGGTCACAGCGGTGCTGCCAAGGTCTGGTATCTATGAGAGGATATTATGTCAGCGCTCTATTAACAGCAGACACATACCTGAACGGGTGACGAACCTCGTGCTGGCACTGTTGGTGGATGCGGTGCACTCTCTCGCTGCAGCAGTTGGTCCAGTTTCCTCACCATCTAGGATTCTTGCTGCAGAAGATTCTTGCTCCATCTTCTATCTTCGTGTCACTTGTTCCTGTACTTCATTTTATTTAACTTAATTTCAATTTATATTTGTACTATTTATACTTTTTTGTAATACCTGCATCAACTGTTAAGCACCCCCGAGGTGATATCTCACAAAAGCGGCGCTATACAAATTGTCCAATAAATAAATAAAATTTACTTTTGAATACTCATAGATACAAATTTTATCGCGGAATCATTTAAATTTTCTTAAATTTAATTTCTTAACGCAATTGTTTTCAGTTCCATTGTGAGCTATGATGCTTTTAAATATCCATTAAATTGTGAAAAAAGGACAAAACGTCGTTGTTGTTTGGACCATATGTTTCAACTATTCGGTTAGAACAAATAGTGGTGAAATCTTTTGAAAAACAAAATAAATGGATTGATTACAGTGAAAGTGAAGGAAATGTGACTATAATAATATTTACACAAGAATCCAGATCACGGGCGATTCCGGGTAGTAAAACTGTTTACTATATAAATTTTTATGGCGGTTTTAAAAGAAATTGGGTTAATGGTCGTTATGTTTTCGCACTTTATAGAAGAAATCAAAGAAGCTGTGAATTAACACATCTGTATTGAATCCGACAAACGTACACTTCTTGAGTAGGTCTGCAAACACACTTCATTAAATCCCGCAATTTTTTTTTAAATGCGGCGTAGTAGGCAGTTAGGCACCATTCGTTTCGATAACATCGTGTACATTAGCATTACTGACAGTATAGTGTGCTTAGTTCAGTCGCATTATTTTATTACTATTATTGTCTGGGAAAATTTTCTACATAGATTTGTATCTCTTCTTTGTCAGTCGAGGGGGACATATTCTATTTTAAAGAGCTGCTGCGCATAACGAAGGTTCGTTGCGTTGTTATTACCAAAGTAACACTGCTTTGAAAATTATGAATTAAATGGGAAAATTGGTTACTGAGACAACGTGCGTGGTTGCACTAAACTGGGTCCAGTGGACAAACTGGTGATTTTCTGCGTTTAGTATCGCCCATAAGCCCCTCTGTCAGACAAGTTGTCACCGGCTGCCACAAACGCGTTGCTTTAGAAGTTGCCAAGTTGCCTTCCTGTGCTTTTGAAATGTGCATAAATCATTCTCGAGCAAAAACTGATGGGAGTTTTTTCCATTTGCATGTACTCAAAAATCACTTATTATTTCAATGTATTGAAAATGCTTTTCGAATACAATAAAAAGAGACTGCCAACGCAGAAACACATAATAATATAAAGGAAAAACTAGTTACAGTACGTCATATTTTACTACTTATTAACACTGCAAGCCTACTAATATGTAAAGCATTTAAGCATTAAAATGAATCATCAACATTAAAAAGTGTTTTTTTCAACTTTGAGGATTTAAAAAAAAAATCGCAAGTTGCGCCACAATACGAAGTATGTAAAAAAATACAAATAAATAGTAGTATATCTGTGTGTAAGGATAGAATGGCCAACCTTATGATTCCAGAGATAACCTCATTTTTAATGTCAGTGTCATACAAATTTTTCTTAAAAAAATGATAACTCCTTCATTTGTACACGCAATTGCTTCATATGACATTTTATAGCATAGTAATGATCAGCAGAATCCATTTCTAACCAAAAAAATACACATGAAAATTCAAGTCTCTATGTCTATGAAAGGCGATTTTCAGCCCACTGTGCGTCGATATAAAAATGCTCGTTGCTCGTTGCTCGCCTGATGCTTGCCGCGGACATGCTCGCCCGCCAGTGGGCCGCTTTAAGCTCGGAACTGGTGTTGTGAGAAGGCAAGAGAAACAAGGGGCGTTCATAATGATATAGTCGTTTCCCCCGTAGATACGTATATTCTTTAAATGGCTATCTCTTACTTATAGCAAATACCGTACATATTATTTCACAACACTAACTTCGTGTTCAATTCTATTATGAAGAGAGTTTCATAGACTGGTCAATGAGCTTATTTTTATGAGCTGATATATCGTTTTAAATCTAGACATATTCAAAGCCAAATTAGGTAAGCACTTTTTAATTCACTTAAATAACGAGTAGGTAATCACAATTTAGGCATAATATTCTGCATTCATGAATTTTTTTATTACACGTATATAAATTTTAATGGTTTTTAAAATTTCGTGATAATAACTAATTAACAAGTTTATTCTATTTTATGCATTATTGTTTAAATCTTTTTTATTTTTGTTATACTGTTGTTTTTAATTTAGTTTATGGTCGTTTTGTAAAAGCACAGCAGGGCGTTAATAAATATATAAATTACGTCCAACTCCAGTGAAACAGTGGCAATATCAACTCTGGCTGCTAGGGGCGCTAGTGTAGCATATTGACTGACATTCCTTTCAATGGCGGAAAACTGAATTTATTTAGTACTTGGTGGCGGTGTTTTGCGCTTTCTCTTTTGTATTTTGATCAAAATGGATAAAATTGTAGGGGAGAGTATGGTATATCGTACCACTTCGCACATAACTCTCAATACTGTATGATTGAAATGAGTTAGAGAATTGGAGTTAGGTTTAAATAAATACTTATTTTATTGGGTACCATGTTTATTTAAATCATATTTTACAGCCATCTGGAATGTTTTCAAATTACACGTTTTATAAAAAATGATTTTCGGTACGATTTAACGAACCGGTATGGTTAATCGTACCACCGGTATGGTAAATCGTACCAAGACCATTAATCCAATTTATATCGAAGAAAACATGGACATTTTTAAGGCATGCATGTGTCGCAAATATCCGGGTTACTGGTGCAAGCTTCATGCACCTATTTATAGCAACGAACGCACTGGATCCAGTCTCCTTTGGGTCCTGCCTTTTCAAAATAATTGCCAAATCATATGTGGCATATGTTTTCTTCATCGTCATCATCAATATCCGTATCCGAATCATTCAAAACGACAATACTGTAGGCATCTTCACTATCACTACTACTGCAATTTTTGGCCTTCTTTCGTCGAGCACACTTCTTACCCTTAATGGGCTTTTTTATCAGTTTTAATAATCTCATTTTTTTTCAATTTTTAATTTGGGCATTTTGACAGCTAAGCGTCAACCAGCAGCAACTTCTAGTCCTTTTTTATACGGACTTGCTGTTATTTCAGCAGCATTTTATGCCGTGCGCGTGTTTTCTTTTCCTTGGTTCTTTGGTATTGGAGAAATCTCAAGAATTGATAGTTGAAAAGATGTCGACGCGTTTGAATTCGTTTACCCCAATTCAACTTTCTGAACTGCATCTGGTGCGAAATGGAAGACTCTGACGAGGTCACTGGTGGTGGTGGTCGCAACAAAGGCTCTGACGAGATCTCTGGTGTTTGTTGTACTGAACTCTTTAATTTAAAACTAGAAAATAATTCACTTAAAAAAAACTAAAAAATTACGGTAAATCGTACCGGTACGATTTATCAGACCACTTGCAGTACGATTTAACAAACTCTGAGTTTTTATGAAAAAATGACAGCAAAACATGTAAACGACGGTGACAAATATGATTTTGCAATAGTAAATTGCAGAATACAAACATGCTAAGTGAATTTAATTTGAGAAAAAACTTACACACCTACCTTTGAACACGAAATCACCTTACGCAGGAGCCGAAAAAATTAGATGAAGATTGTGAAAAAACAAAAATACTCCACTGCCAGCGCAAGCATGATCCAACACTAAATAAAAATGGCTGGTCAACTATGACGCTTCTAACAGTTGGCAGAGTATTTCCAGGATTAAAAAATAGTGACCCGTAGCAAAAATATCGAGGTGGTACGATTTACCGACCGGTACGATATACCATACTCTCCCCTATATAAAAATGTCCCTGAAAGTTGGATCTGTGTGTGCAGTTTTCGGATGTAATAAATAATTAGAAACGACAAAAACACTCGTCACAAGTCGTTTACAGTATACTACAAAACGTTGTCAGGTTAGTTGGTGAAATATAACACGAGTTCGTGAAATCCTGATTACTTTTCTAAGCCATCAAAGACAAGAGTTAATAGCCGCTTTAATATTTTTTACGTATGATCAAAAAAGGCGTAAAAATCGTATGGAGGTTACCTTTTTTTTTAGATTTCTCTAATTTATTAACGTAAAGTAAATAATTTAAATATTGAAGACAATATTAGTGATTTCTAAACGAAAATCTGAAACAGAAAATCAGAAAAGGAAACGGTCACATCTGGGACTCGAGCCCAGGACCCTTGTCTTTCCGGGACAGTGCTCTACCGACTGAGCTAATGGGACCCAATTCCCCTCGGTCACTTTTAACTGTATCATACTTCGAATAAGAACCACTAACATTGTCTTCATTTTTTCACCGCACATTTAAATTTTTGGGGAATTGGGTCCCATTAGCTCAGTCGGTAGAGCACTGTCCCGGAAAGACAAGGGTCCTGGGTTCGAGTCCCAGATGTGACCGTTTCCTTTTCTGATTTTTCTGTTTCAGATTTTCGTTTAGAAATCACTAATATTGTCTTCAATATTTAAATATTACAATTTGAGGTTTTACTCAATAAAGTTATTCCGAAAAATAAGTAAATAATTTGTTACAAGCACATAAAAATCATAAATGTATGAAACAAAACCAAGGCGCACAACTCACGCCGCTAGGAGGCGCTAGTGTAGCGTGTTGCCTTTAAAATATATGGGAAATGTCAGAAGTTGGAGGTATTATTTATATATATTTATTTTTTTAGGAAGATTTTAAATTTTCTATCTAGAATATACCTATTCTAAAACTTTTATAATTATATTCTATTACCTACGTACTAATATTTGTACTGTACAACATTGAGACATAATGCACGAAAAGCTGCAAGACTTTTAGGTTTCTTAACATTTACGGGGAGTTCATTGAAAATTTTAAAACCTTTGAAATAATTATTGTTCTGTGTTGCCGATGAATTTATCTTGGGTAGCCTAAAATCGTTGCAGCTTCTCGTATGATAGCCGGATAGGACTGTACTATTAATTCTTACACTATTTGACATAGAATCTGGTATTAATTAATAATATAAGATCATCAAAACTGTGAAAAATGCTATTCGTCAAAAGAACTTGACAGCCATTTTCTCAGGTTTTGCAGCGTCTGGCGAATTGGCCTTCCGCCCGCTGTAACACGAAATTTCCGCTCTCCATCGATTGACTTTCCCTATTACCACCCCCACCATTTCCCTTTGGCTCCTCGCACCCCTATCGAACAAAGAGCTTTCCAGGGAAGTACCTACTCTCAGTTTCTGGTCGGCAGCTGCAAGATCTTAGCGGGAACTCTCGCTGATTGGTCGACAACTTTACCAGCATCAGCGTTATCCGCATTCATAAATAAATAAAAGTATGAACAATTCCTGTCGACTCATCTTACATCTATCTTACTTTTTGGATGGAAAACAAAGGATGGAGTCATTTTACTCTGCGTAAGTATCTGAATTGTAGGAACTTATCCTATATTAACGATGTGCACTTTTTTTGGACTTTGTTGATTTTCAAACTGTTTGGCAGGAAACGTGGGCACTTTCTAATGGTGTTTAAATATAAATATTTTTTTTTTTTTTTATTAGTAAAAAAAAGATACACGAATTACATAATATAACAATTACATAATATAATTACACAATATAGTACAGTTATTAATTACATAATATTTGTATTTGATGTACCCCCATAAATAAGCAGGGCAATTATATTGACAATTTAAACTACCCTGCACTATATCAAAAACTAGAATGTAGCAATTAACCTTGTTGATGAAATATGCTGACCACATACCTGCTGTGATACGTTCTATGGAATCTCTACTGAAATTATGATTTTTCTTTTACTGTTTTAATATTCAATCGTTTTGGCGTAAATCCTTGTTAAAAGTGTTTGATTTTTTTTTCTGTTTTTCTTAGGTCTACACCAACAGGTATGTAGAAATTAATCCTGTGACGGTTCTCACTTTTATTTTGTAAATATGTCATTTTTTATTTGTAGCCAGTTTCCATTTGATTACGTTGATTACTATCAAATAAATGTAAATTCTGTTAAAATTAGAATGAACTTATTGAAGCTTTACACTTCATTTAAATAAAATTCATCATCAAAACTAATTCATCAAAGTAATTAAATTCTGTTAGCAGATGAAACATTGTGTAGATCTCTTAGCTATTATGATTTGTTTCTAAAGCCTCATTTGGATAAACCAGTTAATCCTTTAGAATCTTCAATCTGTTAAAATGATAAATAATCTTAAGGCGACACAAGCATCTAATAAAGGGTGTTTACTCGAGGCTACATTTTGATTAATTCCTACCAATTCGTAACTATAATTTTGTTTCAAATATTTTAAGTAAAATGCTTTAAAAAAAATTAAATCGTTATGTTCAACTGTAAAATTAGCGGAAAGTACTAGATTTTATTTTTCTAGACGATGAATAAGTAACCTTCCGAGGTATTCGTTTAGAAATATCTGACTTTTTAGTATTACGTTTATCAGAATTATTAATCGGCCTGCTAGGGTAAATTCGACTGTAGGCCCGTCCAATAATGCCGGGCCGCGTGCCGAATATGTTTTTACACGATTTCTTCACTTACGCCATTAAGATTCCTAGTTTGTTTTAAGGTATATGCCAGAGCAAATTGTACCGTAGGTCTGTCCAATACACCAGGATCGCGTGTCGCATATTTTTTGTACACGACTTCTTCATTTACGTGGTTAAGATTCCCACTTTATTTTAGAGTTTTGTGTCGTTTTGAAAAAAATCTGTTCCATATAAACTTGTTCGTACCCATAAGATACTGTCTCATGTAAATTGGATTTAACATGACAATTTACAGTCAGATTAAATTAAACATATCCGTTTGTTATCTATGTTTGTACCTATAGTTAACTTTTTCCTAGAAGGTCGATCCATTGTCTGGGTCTAATTAAAATGGAGTTCTACAATTCTACATATTAAAATTGATAACAATAAATACATTTTAAAAAGCTTCCTTGTTAACTACTTTCCCCCTTTTACCAGTTCATTGGTTTTATTATGTACTAGCTGTACCCCTCCACGCGTTGCCGTGGCTCAGTCTGTCTGTGCAGATGGAGAAACAATAGCGAGTGTTGCTTAACGTCCAACAGATGGCGCTGTTTTTCAAAAAAGTATGTTTGTCCAACAGATTGCGATGTTTTTCAAAAAAGCATGTTTTTACCTGTCGCAGGTGACATCTATATAATATATAAAAAAAGTTGTCATAAGCTCAGACATCTACATAATATAGGCATTTAAAAACACGCGTATTCGAATGCAACGTTGGCGTTGTGTCAAAATTTCAACGTTGTGTCAAAATTTCAACGTTGTGTCAAAATTTCAACGTTGTGTCAAAATTTCAACGTTGTGTCAAAATTTCAACGTTGTGTCAAAATTTCAACGTTGTGTCAAAATTTCAAAGCAATCGGTGAAGAACTTTCAAAGATTTAAGATTTTGAACAAACGAACATTTATATTTTTATTTAAATACATTTTTCCTCCTGCACTTATATATTGTGAAGACAGATCTGCATGCGTTTACTATTTTAAAGTGTTTTTCTCTAAAAGTCCTTTTATTTGCTGTCTCTACTTAGCTCCTGTATGAATTATATTCCCCCTTTTACACCAGTAAATTAATTTTATGATCCTCTTTTTGCTTCCTCTGCACTTTCAAGTGCTGAAGAGAAATCTGCATTCATTTACATGTTACATAATTTATTTATTTCTCAAAAAAGTCCTTCCATTTGCTGCGTCTAATTATTTCTCATATGATATATAATCCCTCTTTTGCGCCGGTGCAGTGATTTTAAGATATGTGTTTTATTTTGAACTGAAATGGTGAAGATAAATCTGCCTCCTTTTACAAGGTACTCAAACAATTTTAGTAAATGCCATAAACCTTTCTTCAAAACGTCATTTTATTTCTTGTCTCTAATAAGCTTCCTTACGAATCACAGTCCTCCTTTTGAGTTGGTGGAATGTTTTGAAGATCTTTTTTCTTATGCACTGAAGTCGTGGAGACAAATCTGGATGCATTTAGTATCCAAATGCACCAAAAGTGTACCGTTCCGCGAACCGGGAAGTGCATTCCACTTTTCCAGCGTTCTACTTTCGGTCCGTTATGTTCTCCCTTTATGCAACGCGAACTGCAACTAAATGCAAACGACTTAAAAAATAATGACTGGTGACCCATTAACTGCAAAAGAGAACGGGTTAAAATGATAGAGACCCGTTATTGTTGTTATGAACCGGATCTTTGCGAAACATTTATCATTGATCATTTGCCAAGCAATGTTAAACTTTTATATATTTATGGATTTCACACAATATTTAGAATGTTATGTTTGATATTGTTATAAGTTTTATTCATTCCTAATCTAATTAAATTTGACCAAAGGTTTTTTAGTACCTTTTTATGTGAATACCGCACAAGAGTTCCAACAACTGTCGTATGTTGTGAGGGAGGAGATTGAAATAGGAATGTGGGGAGGAACTAGGCTATTCAGATCTGGTCACCAAACACGACTAAAGACTTTTCAAGAAACAAGAAACGTTTCAATTCTGAATGGTGGTCTTACACCGGGGCGATAATTAGATATTTCGTACTCTGAAATGTGCCGTAAATATACTAAATATTTATTATATTATAATTATTGGATAGTGAAATGATGGTTCCATGATAACTCAACACAGTGACAATTCAACACAATATTAAAAAGTGATATAAAGTCATTAGAAACGATGAATTTTTTTTAACCTAACGTAACCTACATAACCCAGTTAATAAAGTTTTTGTTTCATCACTTTCCATGACTTTATATGACTTTTTAAAGATGTGATGAATTATCATTGTGATGATTTATCCGGTTACCGAAATAATAGTAATGTCAATAAAATTAAATTTAAAATAACTATGATGATATTAGAATCAAAAGGTTACCTACTGATGGATTTAATTCTTATGTAATGTTCCAGTTTTCTGTTAAATGTTGTTGAAATTGTGTAAATAAACAAAGACGTGAAAAGCTGATTTCAAGGTTCAAGGCATCAGGTCCAATCCTTTGATTGCTTAAGTCGTCCATCATCGATCAAACAACATTTTCCGCTTACAATGATGATAGTGGAAGGAATTGAAAAATGAAATGTAGAATACGCAAATTATACAAATAATTCACTGTTTTCACTGAATATAGAATAAACAAATTATACAATCAATCACTGAATATAGAATATGCAAATTATACAAATAATTCACCGTTTTCACTGAGTATAGAATAATTCATTGAATTTAGAATAAGCAAATTATACAATAAATCACTGAATATAGAATAAGCAAATTATACAAATAATTCACTGTTTTCATAATGTGTTATTATATCGGTGATAACAGGAAGATATAATAATATTCATAATAATGATTTCGATAACATTCTCAACAATGCACAAGTGAGGAGTATACGTAGATATAATATGTAACTTTATTTATATTTTTATTAAATCGCGATCATTATTTATCAAATTGTCTTGAACCTATGTAGAAAATATCAGCGTCGAAGAAAATGTTATTGTTTACTTTTTTATTAATGGTACACTCGTAACTTTTATATTTTTGTAGATTGTATTTGCTACACGTTTTCCGTATAAATAAATATTATGTGAAGTCGTTTCTCGGATGTTGAATGTGTAATGTTTGGTTTGAGTGTGTTATTTCTAAGGGATAATGGAAATTAATTTCCTCTCCAACAGATAATGACTGCAAACAGCGTTGTGGAGGCTTTTGTAAACGAAGATCGGTACATGGTTGCGCCAATACGCAATAGACATCACATACACACATACCTGCGACCACTGTACTGAGATAGTATTGTTGTTCCTTTGTTCCTACCTTCCTTCCCATTCCTGCTAATTTATGTGCCCTTTGGTAGTCAGTATGTTGCAATAACCCAAACCGCTAACAATAAACCGCATCCGCTCGAGATCTCGTCTCCCTTATCTTACGAAATTATTATTCGCGACGATATAGTGCAATCCGCTTGTGTTAAGTGACATTGTTGTGAAGAAAAGACGGGAAGAAACAAGTGCCCCTTTCCCAATGGTGAGTCCTTCCTGTATCCATACAACAAATATTATCTTATGTGCAGTGGGCATTGCTCAATCATTCAAGGTCCTTCGACAATCATTTTTTACACTAACATAACTTCTTACACACCATAGTTGGCCCAAACGAGCCTGATATTGAACCGTAATTTCCGTAATTTCGGTAATAAACCATAAGAGTGTTATTGCGTTTTACATACCCGCGTAATCAATTAATAATTACCCGCATTTTATTTCTGGAGATTCCTATCCGATATTACTGGATGAATTGAATGGAAATAACATATTTACCCGCAAATAGAATAGATTTATAATATATGCCAATACCGCTATTTAATATCTATTTCTAATAATAATACCGATATTGTTATATCAACCGCATTTAAAATTAACCGCATTTCATTATAAATTATTTGGTTATTGTAATACATCCCAGTATTGGATGTATTATACATAAAAATAATAATACTTTAATAAGACGTAAAGTGATAAATTTGGTCTACCCGCATTATCTATACTTAACCCTTCACGGCACCCGCACTGAGTTAACCCTACGGGCATAAAAGTTAATTTATTGAATAAAAATTAAATATCAATCAATTTATTTTCTATAAATATTATTATTATAATATTTTTTACCGCATTATATAATAAAATAACCAGAATCAGAAAATGGCTACAAGCGCGTCAGGGTCGTCACGTGACGAAAGACTCTTGAAACGTTTAAATGCCAAATTGGCCGCTAATTTTGCATGTTTACAATCAGTCTTCGACAAGATGAAGAAGGCTTCTGATAGTGTTAACAATCGGCAATCTTTTTTATCAGGCGCAAGTACACTAGAAAGAATTCGGTCCGAATTTATAACGCTTCTAGCTGAAAAGGTTAATTGTGAACTGGAATTGAACCCAGAAGCAGTCGCTGAATATTCTCAATTAAATGCTTTTGAGGAAATTTTCGGCATTATTAAATATACCGAAGCGAACATGCTGGCCAATCCGGTTGAAAAACCTCGCCGTCAAATTAAATTACCGCCTTTAGAAATAGCGTGCTTTGACGGAAAATTAGAAAATTGGCCTCTTTTCTATGAGACTTATATCTCGGTTATCCATTCAAATTATTCATTGGATAATTCAGAAAAGATGCAGTATCTGATGTCCAAGTTGACGGGAAAAGCTTTAAATATTTGCAAAACTATCACACCTACCGGTACAAATTATCAAGTGATATGGGACGCATTGTGCACCAAATATAATGATCCACGCGTTCTCGCTGAGTCATACTTTGATCGATTGCTGAAAATACCTGCTGTTACTTCGGTTACGCCCGCTTCGCTAGAAAAATTTGCAGATACATACGCGACTAACATTGCCGCACTGAAACAGTTACGAATCAAAGATCTCGCAGAATTTATATTGCTACAACTGGGCCTTAAACGTCTTGACATAGAGACAGTGAAGGCTTTCGAATCGTCTATTCGGAATGATGAAATTTTCCCGTCCAGCTCTGATTTAATTGATTTTGTGAGAGGACAGCAACGAATCCTTAATCGCGCGCAAATCGCACAACCTACGTCGAGCCGTCTTGGCTCAAATAATAATAATTCCGCAAAGACATTTATTAATGTCGAAAAAGGCGACAATCACTCTGTCGAAATTTGTTTTTGTTGTCAAAGGGGATCGCACCCTTTGTATCAATGCTCTAAATTTAATGGTTTAGAACCACGCGAGCGATTTAATTTAATCAAGTCATCGAATATACGAGTTTGCGTGAACTGCCTCAGTACTAGGCACGGCACAAAAGCGTGCAAATCAAAGAGTACGTGCAAATCATGCACTCTCAACCACCATAGTTTGTTGCATTTCAAACAAACTGATCAGCGAAAACCACAACGAGACCAAATACCGTCTCCCGCGTCGCCAGCAGACGTCGATAATGACGATTCAAATTCTGCAAGCCCGGTATCACTGTGCGTGACAAATTCATTTACTAGAGCAAATACTACTGCACTCTTAGGAACTGCCGTTTGCACTACCCGAGATGCTAAGGGCCAGGTGCAGACAATACGCGCTCTGATAGATAGCGGCTCCCAAAGGGATATTATTACGCGTAAATGCTGTTTACGTTTGAATCTCACGGTGCGATCATCGCAAGGCACTTACGTCACGGGAATAGGCGACTCAAGAAATTTGACAAAGGGCATGACTTGTCTAAAATTATACTCTCGCTACGACGACACTCACTCGTATATGATTGAACCTTATGTAGTAGAAACTATAACTAGTGAGTTGCCTACTGTTAAAGTCAACCGCGCCTCGTTGTCGTATCTCGACAATTTGCCCTTAGCAGATAATACTTTCCACACGCCCGGTGAGATTGATATTATCTTGGGATGTGACATGTTTGCTCGCATTTTTAAAGCAAACAAAATATCAGGTTATCCCGGCCAGCCAATTGCTATTGAAACTACTTTGGGCTATCTCATCCTAGGCACTGCTCCAACGATGACTGAAACCCCAAGTATAAACGCCACACCATCATTTTGTACGTTCGCGAAAAATGATGACTTTTGCCTTTCGCGCTTCTTTGAATTGGAAGACATTCCAGACGAGAAGTTTTCAACGCCTGATGAACAGGAATGTGAAGACATTTTTAAACTCACCACTTCCCGTGACACGACAGGTCGTTACATTGTTGCGTTGCCGTTTCGCAACAGTCCTTCTATCCTCGGTGAATCGTTGCCAGCCGCTGAGCGCCGGTTCCGATCTCTCGAACGCCGATTAATAGCTCAACCCGCTATAAAATTAGAGTACGACAAAATATTGCGCGAATACCTACAGAAAGGGTACATTTCGCCTGTCGATAATTCTGACTTACCCCATTACGTCATTCCGCATCATATTGTAGTTCGCGAGGACAAATTAACTACCAAAATCCGCATGGTTCTGGACGCGAGCATGAAATCCGATTCGGGCTACTCGCTCAACGACATTCTACATACCGGTAAGAATTTACAAGGTGATTTGTTTCGGATTATACTTAAGTTCCGATTGTTTGCAGTAGCTATAACCGCCGACATAAAACAAATGTATCTTCAAATTGTAGTGCAAGAAGAATGCCGTCGTTATCAGCGAATACTTTATAGATTTAACAATAGCGACCCTTTACAATTGTTCGAATTTAATCGCGTCACATTCGGCATGTCTTGCAGCCCATTTTTGGCAATGCGTACACTGCGCCAACTCGCGTCGCATGAACGACCTCGTTTTCCACTTGCTGCAAACTTGGTGGAAAATGGCTCTTTCTATATGGACGATTTCGTCACCAGTTGTTCGTCGGTCGAGGAAGCCTCCGAGTTATCGACGGAATTAATTCAGTTGTTCGCTGCTGGAGGATTTGACCTTGTAAAGTTCTCTAGCAATTCTCCTAATCTTTTGTCCACGATTCCTTCAGCGCGTCGTGTTAAGGAACATGTGGAATTTAATCCTGATGAAAACCTAAAAATACTAGGGCTTCATTGGATACCCGCTTCAGATAATTTCGTATTTGTTGTAAACTCCAACGAAAGAATTTGTACTAAACGAAACATTCTCTCGACGATTGCTCGTCTTTGGGATTTGATGGGTTTCGTTGCACCAGTTGTATTATTAGCCAAGCTTATAATTAAGTCTCTTTGGGAATACAAGCTTGATTGGGACGATACTCCTCCTGGAACTGTTGTCACGCTTTGGCGACAGTTTGAAAAAGAATTGCCATTACTGCAATCTATTAAAATTCCTCGTTTTGTAGGAATCGAACACCAATGTATACTAACCCTTATCGGGTTTTCAGACGCAAGTGAACGCGCATTCGGAGGTGTTATTTACTTACATGTTTACTGTCCGAATACTGATAAAACCACAATTAGTTTATTATGTGCCAAATCCAAAGTCGCTCCTGCTAAGACGATTTCACTTGCGCGATTAGAACTATGTGGAGCACTAATACTTGCGCGATTAATGCATACGGTCAGTAATACCTACGCATCAAATTCAAGAGCTCATACGACATTAGCTTTTTGCGACAGCACGGTTGCTCTAGCGTGGATAAATTCAAGGCCTGCGAAATGGCAGACCTTCGTTGCCAATCGTGTGTCACAAATACAAAAACACCTGGGGGCTGAATGCTTCTATCATATAAAAGGGAAAGACAATCCCGCCGACTGCCTGTCGCGTGGTCTCACCCCCGCTCAACTCATAGACCATCCGTTATGGTTTAATGGCCCCGCATTCGCTCAGTTACCTAAAAATGATTGGCCTTTACAGCGTTTTGATTCGAAATCTGTATCTGATCCACCCGAACTGAAAACTAAAGTTTTGATGTCCTTTCAAAACAATAACCGCCTCAAAACAATTGCTCCACCTTTACTGTGTGCACTAGCTTCTCGTGTTAGTTCATGGCCGAAATTAATTCGGATTGTAATCTATGTTTTTCGTTTCATTAAGAAATTACCGCGAACATTCGAATTAAGTCATATCTTAACTGCAGAAATAGCTGTTATAAAATCAATACAGCAAGAACATTTCTCCGAAGATATAAAGGCAGTCAATGATGGGAAGAAGGTTCGGCGAGCTATTGCAAAATTGAATCCGTTTCTTCATCACGGTATTCTAAGGGTAGGAGGCAGATTAAAAAACGCTGAAATAGAATTTGACAGTCGTCATCCCATTCTATTACCCGCGCGTGATCATGTAGTCGATTTAATAATAGATTACTATCATATAAAGAACCTACATACGGGTCCCACTTTACTCATGTCTCTACTAAGACAGAGATTCTGGATACTTTCATCGCGTAATCTGGTCCGGAAGCGCGTCCATCGGTGCAATACGTGCTTCAAAGTTAAGCCTAAACCACAATTCCCAATAATGGGAGATTTACCCGCTTGTCGCGTCCGCGAAGCTAAGGCTTTTCTACACACAGGTGTTGACTACGCTGGCCCGCTACAAATAATCCCTTATAGACGTCGGGGGGTCCGAAGTCAAAAGGCATACATTTGCATATTTATCTGCCTAGTGACCCGTGCGGTTCATATCGAACTCGCTTCAGATCTTTCCACCGAAGTCTTTCTCAACGCTTTCAAGCGTTTTTTATCTAGACGTGGTCCTGTGAGTGTAATGTACTCCGATAATGGAACGAACTTCGTGGGAGCTAAGTCTCATTTAAACTCTTTATTCGATCTAATAGAGTCTCGTAATTATAAGAAGGAACTCTCAAATAATCTACGGGAAAACCGCATCGAATGGAAAATGAATCCTCCTCAAGCTCCACACTTTGGTGGAATCTGGGAAAGTAACATTAAATGCCTGAAGAGTTATTTAAATAAAATCGTAGGCACCTCTCTACTGACTTACGAAGAGATGCAGACAGTGCTTTCTCAGATTGAAGCAATTTTAAACTCACGTCCGCTGTCGGTACTTAGTGTCACCGATGTTTCAGCTCCGTTACCTTTAACACCTGCGCATTTTTTAACACTTACGCCGTTAAAATCTCTACCCGCCGCTGACTTGTCCAACGAGTCTGTAAACTTACTGCAAAGGAAGCATCTCGTAGATCATCTCGTCCAGACTTTCTGGAACCGCTGGCGTATGGAATATTTAAATACTTTACAATCGCGGCAGAAATGGAACACGAGTTCAAACCCGGTAACGGCAGGCACAATTGTAATGATCAAGTGTGACAATATTGCGCCTCTTCAATGGCCTATTGGCATAATAGTCAACGTATATCCCGGTTTGGACGGAGTGACCCGTGTTGCTGATGTCAAAACGAACACCGGCATATACCGCAGAGCAGTAGTAAAACTCTGCCCTTTACCGTCGCAATAATAGTCCTTGGCAACTTGGTCATCAGATGGTACATCTATGGCCCTCTTTTTTTATTTTTCTACATTATTCTATTTAATTTAGTTTAAATTTACCGCTGATTAATTTTATTACTAAATTAATACAATAGCATCACATATTAACATTTTTCTGACCTTTTTACAAATTAATACTAATTTTACCGCGTGCTACTACAATTTTGTTCGTTTTAACGTTAAAGCGTACTGACCTTTTATGGTTTATGGAAGTGGATTCTTTCATCCCCTTCCAGGCGGGGGGCATGGTTGCGCCAATACGCAATAGACATCACATACACACATACCTGCGACCACTGTACTGAGATAGTATTGTTGTTCCTTTGTTCCTACCTTCCTTCCCATTCCTGCTAATTTATGTGCCCTTTGGTAGTCAGTATGTTGCAATAACCCAAACCGCTAACAATAAACCGCATCCGCTCGAGATCTCGTCTCCCTTATCTTACGAAATTATTATTCGCGACGATATAGTGCAATCCGCTTGTGTTAAGTGACATTGTTGTGAAGAAAAGACGGGAAGAAACAAGTGCCCCTTTCCCAATGGTGAGTCCTTCCTGTATCCATACAACAAATATTATCTTATGTGCAGTGGGCATTGCTCAATCATTCAAGGTCCTTCGACAATCATTTTTTACACTAACATAACTTCTTACACACCAGTACAGATACTGTTATTGCTATATTCTAGCTGTGGTATTTTATTATTCTATAATATAACGTGAGATTTCAATTTTATTACGAATGTTTCGGAATCGCTTTTAATTTTGGCTTGGGTATAATTATTTAATAGGATTTCAGAATATATAAGTCGTCGAAACCATCCTTTAAAAAAATAATGTTGCATTTGTTTTTGTTGGTCTATTTTGTGAAATAGGCCAAGCCTACATATATTATGAGAGTATAGCGCTCGTGTGAGAGTATTAACCGGGGATTATCAACATTTTCTGTCATTGTCCTTCATGAATAGCATATTTATATATATATATACAGGATGTTAAGGGACGTACTTGACTTATATTAACCAGTGATTCCTGACATTATTTGTAATTTAAAAATCTTTATATAATTTTGGAATCCGATAACTGGTTATTTTTTAAAATTTAAAACATCAAAAATCAGTTAGGATCGGGGTGCGGGGATGGTCGGTTACTAGGCTGCGTTGCCGGATTCCAAAATTTCATTTACATTTTTAATAATAATGTCAGGATCACTGGTTAAAGTATGTCAAGTAACACCCTGTACATATCTCTAAGAATGACCCTGTGTTGGTTTGTTGGTTTGTGAGTTTGTTTTTTTAAACAAATGTACACTTTTTTTCCAATGTTGATGAAATTTTGCACACTTGATATTCAAAATAAGCGGAAAATTACTGTCTACATCTGATTTTGAAAACTTCGTGTAAAGCCCGTTCAGCGCCGGGGACCTTAGCTAGTATTATATAATATCCAATATGAAAATATAGTCACCCTACACATTTTCTACACTAAACATCGCTCGCGGTTGCTTCGTTCCTTTCTCATAATTCGTGACTCGGCTCGCGCTTTTTGCTCACATGAATACGTAGCATTGGTAATGATTTCACATACCTTCAGCGTTAGTACCCATTTGTAAGAAACATCTTTGTCACAATAGTGTTCTATATTTTATTATCTTAAATTATATTATTCTAGATACAGAATCACAATAGTTCAGATTAGTCCTAGTGATACTACAAATTTAAATGTCAACTATAGATTTACCTCGTTAAAAAAACAATAAAAAATCTTTTTTTTTTAACGTTTCGTTATAAATGCGTTTCCTTCGAATTTTTTAAGGTTTATTTGAATTGATGTAACATTGTATCATTAATTTTAGTACATACACGGCATTTATTATAATAAACAAACAAAATGGAAACGACCAAAGATATGGCAATATTTACATTAAATTATAAGCAAACTTTAAACATCGAACGCTCGTAAAAATATGAATTATTCTGTGTATACCTGTGTTCCTTTGTACCGTTAATGTATGCGCGGATATAGAATACACATGGTCATAACATGACATCGTCTCCTTGTGGTTTCCTTGCTAACAAAATAATGAAGATACAACTGGAGATAAAATTTAGCTTATACAATTATTGTTCAATTATATCACTTCGACAAGTTTTCTTTGTGTTCAGATGACTAGTTTCAAGGACTTCGAAGTGGAACGAGGTAGGAAGTTGACATTTTCTCTGTCTCTTAGAAACAATTCAATATAACTTGCTGATTCATACAGCTCCACTTCAAAGTCACATCACAATGTTTGAAAATGTTAACTTAAATATGCTTAGATACCTACGTAGAGAACAAAACATTACGATGTATAATCTGCGTTATTTTTTATACCAATATTCTTTTTTTTCTTATCGAATATTGGTATTTGTATCGAATATTGGTATTGGTATCGAATATTTGTACTGGTATCGAATATTGGTATATTGTTATCAAATTAGTATTCGTATCAAATTTTGCTATTCGTATCGAATCTTAGTATTGGTATCGAATATTGTTATTGGTATCGAATATTGGTATTGGTATCGAATATTTGTATTGGTATCGAATACTGGTATACTGTTATCGAATATTAGTATTCGTATCGAATTTTGTTATTGGTATCGAATATTGGCATTGATATCGAATATTGGTATTGGTATCGAATATTGGTATTCGTATCGAATATTGGAATTAATTATGAATATTTTCCAAACCATGTTGTTCAAAAATTTTTTTAAAAACATTTTTCGCTATCGGTGTGCACAAATGCATTAAAACGTGACCCGTTTTAAAATGCTTTGTCTGTAAATCATCACGCGTTACATAAAAATAATTAAGTCAGCACCGCCCCGGGAACCATTTCATTGGATAACCAACACACCTACCATAGTTCACCCCAAGTGGTGCGCTACGTTTGGTGACTTAGCAGGGGTGCCCGGGTTCATGGAGGTGTGGATTGTTTAGGTCTTGGCGGCGGATGCGTCTGACCACCTACTGTTTGGCGGGCCAGATTTGACGGATGACAGATCTATACAATTGTATAGATCTTTTCAGCGGGACTCTATCGAGCCATTGCCTTGCACCGCAGTGGGAAGGATGAATTTAAACGTCCGTCACTCCTGGACACATTAAACCTCAGATTCCTACCCACCTCTTATACCTTTTTCCTTCCAGATCTTCCCCTCTTTTCTTTGCTGAAAAAAATCCCTCCACATCGCATATCCAAAGATGACATAGGCCTTGAAGGAAATTATTTTTCTGTGTGGAACTTATATTAAAAAAATTAAAGTAATTCTTTGTCACTCCAAACAAAACAAATCTTAATAGGTACTAGTATCTTAATAATCCAGTTTTACTCCTTCCTTTCCTTAAAAACACCCTTTACATGTCCCCATAGAAGAGAAATAATGTTGGTCTCCTCCTGTGTAGAGTAATGAATACATAAAAAAAATGAAAAAATTTATTGTTATCACGTTTATCATTCGCTTTCACCGTGACAGTAGTTTTTCCTTGGCTTGATGTTCCAATTAAATTAGTGTTTTTCCTCTTCAGGGCGACGAGGCGAACAGTTTTCCCACGCGCAATATGAACGAGGATATCTTTCTGTCGGTCTTTTCGTGAGTGTTTTCCTCTTTATCTTTATTCGCCATCGATCACCATGTCTAGATAACACACAAAATCATTTTAGTAACCACATCTAGTGATGAATACTTTCAGAATCGCCCTACTGAAAGGTCACCTAGATTTGAAATGTTGCATGAAATGATTTACTTAGTATATTATATTATATCTGAACAGAGTATTGACAAGATCTTCAAACATTCCTATTCCCTTATCCCCCCCCCCCACTAGAATTTTTTTTTTGGTTTCATACGATTTACAAATTCTGTGGTTTTTTAATTAAACGATATTAAATTAAAATAATGCCAACATTTCATATATATATTTTATTATGTCGTATCAATTATCTTTGATACTAGTATATTATAAAAAAGAAATTGAAAAGGTTACATAGTATAAGACATTTAAGAGAACTTTTCGTATCAATCATCCATGTTACTAGTAATATTATGACTTGATATTGAAAGGTGACATAAGAGGTATTTTAAAAACACTTTGACAAACAAAATATACAAAAAACGTGACTGTCACTGACAGGACTCTACGCAGTCATTTGAGATCAGTCATCTTTGGTACCTAGTAGTGATATTATAAAAAAAGACGTTGAAAACTTCGTAGGTACTGACTTCTGGGCATTCTGGCTCTTGCGTACACGGAGAAAAGTGATCTCATAAAACAGCCGCATGTGTTTACAGAGGGCAGATCTACAATAACTAACGTAATGGTATTCACGGATTACGTATCAAATATTTTGGACAACAACGAACAAGTTGATGTTTTCGAAAGCTTTTGACAAAGTAGATCACTTCATTTTACTTAAAAAATTTGGTTCATCACACTGACTGTTTTTGTTCTTCCATAATTGTTTGTCTAATATAAAACAATACGTAGTTTACGGGCAGGTCGCTACTAAACCTTACCTCACAAATTCTGGGGTCCCTCAAGGGTCTAATTTAGGACCTGTGTTCATAAAATTCGTTATTTTTTTGTTATTTGCTGACGATATTAAAATGTATACCGGAATAAAGACGAGATAGATCTATATTCGTTTACAATTCGATATCGACGGTGTAGTAGATTGGATTAATCGAAATAAACTTTACTTTAACAGCGAAAATTGAAAAATTATATACGGTGCACATAAACTATAAAATGTCCGGCACCTCGTTAAAACATATTTCTTCGAAGGATTTAGGAATCACTTTTGACACGCGCCTGACTTTTTGTTCTCATATCGATTCGGTGAGCAACACTGCCTTGCGGATGTTAGATTTTGTAATCTGAAACGCAAAATCTTTTTCTAATACGGCGGTCATAAAAATGCTTTATTTTAATCTGGTTCGTAGCATTTTCGAGAAAAGTTTTTTTTCAGTAATCTTGGCCCGCAGATGCCATACATTCAAATGATATAGAAAAGGTGTAAAAAAAGTTTATGCGATACTTTTACTTGCGAAAATTTTGGGTACTACCCCTTGTTATATCCCTCCGACTTCGACGTTAGGAGAAAAATGCAACGTTGGTAGTAGCACATAAGCTGCTCAACGGACACATTGCAATCGTGATGTTGTTCCAGAGTGCACCAGAGCTAGGCAGCACAGGCTTTTTATTTTTCCAAGAGGCAGGACCAACCTACCAATGCTATGCCTCTGGGGAAAATGACTACGTAATATGTGGGCCTGGCGTATTTCACGACCGTACGCAAACTCCAGACGTTTTGACGCTCTGACGACCTCCGTGGTCGAGGGGTATCTAGCTCGACTACCAAGCGGCGTGCGCTAATACATTTTATTTGATTAATGTTTGTTATTTCACAAACTACTCTATAACTAAACTATATTTGCAGCACGTTCCAGAGTGGCACTCGTTACTTTCAGTATCGCCCTGGCGTAAGACCACCATTCAGAATTGAAACGTTGCTTGAAATGGCTTTGGCCGTGTTCTAAATAGCCAGAAACTTGACCATCTTCCTCTTCCCCACCTCCTTCCCCCCGCTACCTTCAACCTCACAACATACCCCAATTGGGGATCCCATAGTCTCACTGGCTCCAGACGGTTGGGAGCAGGTAGGTTGCTACTTTATTTTTATTTATTATTTTTTTTTATAAAACATTGTTATTAGTAGAATTTTAATGATAGTAAAAAAAGTAGCTACAAGGCAGCTTGTCTGCAAGTTATACCATTTTTCTTTAATTTAATAAACAACACAATATATAATATTTTTTTGGTAAATTTAGTTAAATTTGATGTCCATCCGTAATGCACTAGTCACTTCTTTTAATTTTTGCTGTTTCCTTTATTATGTTTCCAATATTAAGCAACTCTACTTTGCCTACGTACGAAGTCATCTGGAGTTTGCATCAGTTGTTTGGTCTCCATTTTACAAAATCCACATAAACAAAATCGAAGCAATTCAAAACAAATTCCTTAAATATCTTTGTTACAAGTCATTTGTAAGATTTAATAATTATGCAGAGGCAGCTTCATACTTTAAAATTGATTCACTGAGTGTACAGAGACACCATAAGGATGCACTATTCCTGTACAACGTAGTCAACAATAATATTCAATGCCCAGAGTTGCTAAATAAAATTCAATTCAATGTACCTGCGCATTCAACACGCTCTTCTGTACTGTTAGGGGTGGACCAATGCAAAACGAACTCTAAGCAGAATTTTTGCCTGAACAGACTATGCAATAATTACAAAAGCGCATTGTCCAAGGTGGATATTTTCAGTTGCGAACTTACCAAATACAAGAGATCCATAAAAGAATATTTCTCTGATGGTTTGAGAATAATTTTATGTCTCTATTGTTTATATTTATATTATGATTTGATTTATTTCTACAACCTCTCTCCATGGCTATAAATGTATTGATAAATGTTTTGTTTTGTAAATTTTTGCGTTTAAAATAATCTTTTGTTTTTTATGACTTTTTTACTTCCTCCTAGTCAGTTTGGTATATTTTGTAAATCTCGAATATAAAAACAATTGGTCGAGTCCATTATTAATTTTTTTTAACAGGCTTCAAAAGTAAAATAAGATTTCAACACTTTTAAGACACTTAGATGCCGGGGATGGGAAAAACTATAGGGCGTTTGTCCATAAGAAACTACGTTTTTACACAAAAAATGAAAAAAAATGGTTCACTTTTTTGTCCATAAAAAAATTATCGTTTTTTATGTACAAAAAAGTTTGCATTAATTTAGAAACTTTTAGAAATTTTGTTAAGAGGAGTTGAAATCATCATAACTGTAATGTAGACATCGAAAATCAGAATGTCACTGTAATCCCTGAATTTACACAATCATCAGTTTCAATATTTTAACTTTAACTTTTTTAATAAGCAAATCATTACGCAGGAATATTTCACATTATATATGACACAGACAACATTCATACGACATTCGTATGTTTAAGTATATCCCTCGTGTGTGACAAGCTTTATACTTGCTTTACTATCGGCAGCGAACTAGATTTGAATTTATAAATGCGAAACAATATTTAATCACTCCATAGCTCATTTCGGACATGACGAAAATATATGCAAATAGTTCGGTGTCCTACACATTTCGGAGAAAAAAACTGTGGAAATTTCATGGCGCCAGAACTTATCTTCGCACGTTTTTTGTGGGGCATAAAAACATATTTTTTGGTTTTTGGTTTACATATATGTAAATGAAAAATTTAGTTATCTTTTTTATATGACACTATTAGTCCACTAGTTTTCATCTCGGTTTAGAATTTCATTAATTTATTTTTGATTTCCATTTTCTTGGAAAACCTAACTGTAAATGCTTTGTGCTGAAGCTTTGTGTTGAGAGACAACTAATTTTGTTTCCCGGAAAACAAAACGAGTCATGTTATATTTTCATGATATTTGAGGGCGACAAAGACTCTAATAACGGGGGTTTGCTCACATTTTAATTAATTTCGACGAATTCGAAAATTAAATATCTTTTTTCTTCAGACTCGATACCCGTGGATGAAAGTTATTTATATTTAAGATTGATAAAAACCGTACCTTAACATATTTTCTTACCATAGAATTGTGATAATAAGTATTATAATACCCACGCACAGGCTTTACTTTTGTTTTTTAGATACACCCTACATTGTAATTTTATTTGTATAACCTGTTCATTATGTAAATATGTATCAAAACATTCAATAAAAATAAAACAAAAAATTAAAATATTTACGTAAAACGGTTACTACAAAATTAACGAGAAGCCCAAGATTTAATTTTTCTATACGATGAACTAATAACGTCCCTGGGTATTCATTTAAAAACCTCTTAGATTTTAGTAATATATTTTCAGAATAAATTCAAATCAACCCCCTGGAAACATCGATTTTATAGGCCTGTTATAGCAAATTCGACCGTAGGTCCGTCCAATACACCGGGAACGCGCGATGCATTTTTTTATACACGCCTTCTTCACTTATGTCGTTAAGATTACGACGTTATTTTAGGGTATTGTGTCGTCTCAATATTGACATTCTTAATATTCCTTCGTATTTTTTAATTACTTTTGCCAACTATTTTTTAGTTTTTCCCGAAATTAACCGATTCCCACAACGGAGTTCAGGTACCTATCCCGATATAATATGACAGTGAGGCATGGAACTAGCAGATTATAGACGAAAGCGGACTGAATTATGTAGAAATGAGATCCCTGAGGCGTAGGTGTGCTAAACCGTGTATGATCGTGTAAGAAATGTGGAGATTCGCAAAGAATGTAAGGCTGATGTAAGTGTAATGAATAAGTTTAAGAAAGGGACGCATAGATGGTCTGGGCACGTAGAGAGAATGAACGAAGAAATGAGTGTAACGAGAATATATGACGCGAATGGAAGAAGCACGCGGGGACGCCCGAGGAAGACATGGCACGATCAAGTGAACCAGATACTTGAGTCGGGCCAATAGGAGAGTGTGTATGAATATGAACGAGGAAAGACCGAGATTTTTGGCGGTCCGTCCTCTCTTCCTACATCTGCGAAGAAACGGCGTGATGGTTAGTTAGTTAAACCGATTAAACCCCCCGAAGCTTTTGAGAAGCTTTTTTCCCCTTTAGAAAAAGGTCGTGAAAAATAATTTTTCATGTTCAAGGACATTCTTTGTGTAAGAATTATATTTATTTAAGGTCATCAATAACGTGATCTCGCATCCTTCAAAATATTGTATGGAACAGTAGTTCTTTGTTCAGGTTGGTATGGCTTTGTTCATCCGAACTTACATAGTTAATCATAGTTGCTTCTTGCATCTGGGAGCAACCAAGATTCGTAATAGACACCCTATAATTATTATCTTACCTATATATTTTATGTGTAAGTTTGGACTTGGGGAATCCAATACTTATATTGTGTGAAACGAAATTGATTATTACTTCAATGGCGTATGTAAGCCAGAGATTCTATCGTAAAAATAGAACGAAATTTTAAATGCGACGCTTTCACTTTAATTTAAATTCAAGTTTTTAAGAATAATTATTTTTTTTACAATTGCGAAAGCAAAATATTATGTTTCTAGTTTCTAGCGCATTTGACATAAAATTATGAATTTTTACATACCTGCATCAAAGGTCATAAATTAGATAGGCTAGAGTCATTAGAGATAACCCGCCTAACTAAAAAAGTAAACTCCAACAATATTATGAACACAAAATTAGAATCAGTTGCTAAATCTCCGCTGCTATATCCATTATAATCAGTATGTCACCTATCCTAAATATGTATTTGAATTATATAAAATCCATTAAAATATTTTTTCCTAACCACACAATAGATTACCGATAACATTATGTTGGGTAAATCCATAAATTGATAGTCCTAATAGATATAATTATCATAGTTCTATAGATAAATTCATTTGATTTTAATAACAATACTTATTTGGGAAATATCATATTTCACGAAAAACCACCTCATAATTCAAACTAACCTATTATGTTAACCCCTCCCCTCAATGTAATTTGCCTATGTATATAAACCCTAATTTAAGACAAAAATTGTACCAGTCTGAAGATGGCCCTAACAGGCTGAAACCGGTCACGGTCAAATAAAAACAAGTGGAAAAAAGTTTAAAATTGTGTTCTTTATACAGGGTGTATCGGCACGTACCCGACAAACTTTAACCAGCTATTCCTTAGCATATTTGGAGTAAAAATCTTATTTGCACTTTGCTGTCCGGTAACGTTTTTTTTAATAAAAAATTTATTTCTTCAAATTTTGCAATTTCACTTTGTGGCACAATTTTATTAATAAAATAATTAAATACTTTGTTTTTACCACGATAATCTTTATTTTTTATATAAAGTCAACATGTTTCGAGAACGATGTTCTCTTCATCAGGACAATTAATGTACTAAAAACTAAATTGTCAAGTATATAGAGACAGGTGTGGGTAGAAAAAGAAGTAGTGTGGGGGGGGGGTTAAGGGGAGGGGTGAGAGGTGGAAAGGGGAGGTGCTTAGAAGATCAAAGACAAAAAATTACAATGGAAATATGTTTAAGACAGGGTTATTCACAAAATTAGTTTGATTATTAATAATATTTAAATTTCTATTGACATTTTTCCTAATTTCTAATATTTCTAAAAGGTCTAACTGAAAACCACTAACATTAGTGTGTAAAATTTTAAAACCAGTATTTATGTCAAATGTGTGGTTGAATTCAATTAGATGGTTGGATTTGATTGATTGTAACCATTTTTACATAGGTAAAACATAGCAATAATTATTCGGAATTTGCTAACCATCTAATTTAAATATTATTAATAATCAAAATAATTTTGTGAATAACCCTGTCTTAAACATATTTCCATTGTAATTTTTTGTCTTTGATCTTCTAAGCACCTCCCCTTTCCACCTCTCACCCCTCCCCTCAACCCCCCCCCACACTACTTCTTTTCTACCCACACCTGTCTCTATATACTTGACAATTTAGTTTTTAGTACATTAATTGTCCTGATGAAGAGAACATCGTTCTCGAAACATGTTGACTTTATATAAAAAATAAAGATTATCGTGGTAAAAACAAAGTGTTTTAATTATTTTATTAAAAAATTTATTATTCATATTTTCACCACATGTCACCGCTGTTTTATCCTTTGTCAAAGTTTGAAAACCCATCTGTAAATATTTTATTCGAATTCCGTTGAATAATGCACGTGTGTACCTATATTGGCACTCTTTTCCAATCACAACGAAATGGCACGGCACCATTCGTCTCATTTTCAACTATTATTATTTAGTGTGTGCGAAAGAGCGAAGACGCTTTTCGACATACTTGTATTATATACTGTACTGTACTTGCTTATAACAGCTGTTGAACCCGAAAAGCAATGCCAATGACAGTGATGTAGTGTGGAAATTTTTTTTTTTTTTGTTTTTAATTGAAAAAAAAATGCTACCGGACAGCAAAGTGCCCATAACATTTTTTACTCCAAATGTGCTAAGGAATAGCTGGTTAAAGTTTGTCGGGTTAGTGCCGATACACCCTGTATATATATAAATAAAAATGTTAATGTTCAAAGCAATCACCGATTGCTTTGAAATTTTGACACAACATTGCATTCGAATACGCGTTTGTTTTATATACCTATATTATGTAGATGTCTGAACCTAGGACAGGTTTTGTTTAGAGTGACAGGTAAAACACATTCTATTTTTTCTCTATCTGCACAGACAGTCTAAACCACAGCAACGTACGGCGGGGTACAGCTAGTCAGATATTAAATCATAACCAAAATGTCCTCTGAAGTCGTAAGATTTGTAAGTAGCTCTCTTACTTAAATATAAACTATAAATGTTTTACGTAAAAAAATCTTTTTCAACTGAGGAATTTTATAATTCGTCCAAAGAAATATCGCCATCTCAGTGGCAATCATGTTTTCTAACTTTCTTCATAGCGGTAGGATCCATAAAACCAAAATATCCAACATGACCAACATCTTCAACCAGAACGTAACAAACAAATTAACAGGCAGATGAAATACCAAATAGTTGAGTTAAAACAAGACTTCGCTACGCTCAGACAGTAATATGAATATATCATTAAAATGTGACAATACGACATTCACCAGAAAAAAACATATAATTAAGTACTCCTCTATTCACGCCACAACGAACCTGTCATCTCTAAAACGGAATGTAAAGATCTTGGCGTTTACCTTCATAGCAAACTTATATTTAATAAGCACATTGACTCACGTTCATAGGCCGTATAAAATGCTTGCTTTTGTTATACGTATAAGTAAAGTGTTCAGTATTGCGCGCACAATCGTAATGTTATATTTCGCACTAGTCAGAAGTGCTCTGAAATATGCTTCGCCAATTTGGAACTCAGAGCATACTGTACAACGATAACATAGAAAGTATTCAAAACAAATTCATAAAATATCTCACTTTTAAATTCAACAACTTTCAATGTAAATTAACTTAAGTCTTTGTAACAAGGTGAGCAGTATCTGATTTAAACTTTATATATAGATTTGAATCAATAACATCGACTCTACCGAACTTCTGTCCCTAATTAATTCGTAATTACAAGAGAATTGCAGCAGCTTCAATAATATTTGCATAAACTCTTACATCGACATTTTTCCGGTTTCACTGTCCATATTTAAAAGGAGCATAATATCAATGGTATAAACTATTCAATGCTCATATATATCCCTTCACAGATCACCACTTCTAACACCTATAAACACACTCACACATACTTGTCCACCTATAATACACTACGCACAATACCTGATAATTACTGTTTTTTTTAATGTGAAACGGCAAATGTCCCAACTGCTTCCAACTGTACGGAGCCAGTGAGACTATAGCATCCCCAATCGGTGTATGTTGTGAGACTGAAGGTAATGGGGGGGAGGAGATGGGAAGAGGAAGGTGGGAAGTACCTGGCTATATAGATATGGTCATCAAACACGGCCAAAGCCGTTTAAAGCATCGTTTTAATTAATAATTTTTAATGATTTTTTTTTTCACTAGGACGCTACTGTGAGTATCTCCCACTTAGGAACGTGCCGCAAATATACTATATAATATTTTAAATTCTAAAACAACACAAATCAATCAGATAAACATTTATTGCGCACGCCGGGATTTGAACCCGCGATCTTCTGTAGGTACAACAAATAAGACATTACAAGGAAACATATCCACTATGAAATATTTTATATCTGTTAATTATTTGATCATTGTAAAACCAACGTACTTTTTTATTTGTTTTATATAAAAAAATTAAAATTAAAATTAAATTTTTTTTGCTCACACTGTAATTATAATAATTATTGTGATGAATGATATTTTTTATATGAAATATAAAAAAAAGAATCGATAAACGGAAGCTTTTTGACAGACAATATGAACGAAATACCGTATTCATAAAGAACTACATTAGACGTGTTTAAAAATGAAAACCGTTTTTAGACGACAAAAACCTCATCCCCTGAACCACTAAGTTAGTCATTTTTGTTGTCCCAGGAAAAACCCGCGGAAATAAATAATGTGGAGGCTGCGCGAGGAAAAACTGGTTTCTTTGCAGTTCTTTGAGACGAAGGCAAACAATAGGCAATATGTGTAAATCCGGATGCGCATTGTCAAAGACATAAGCCCCGAACCCTTATCTGAAAGGGATTGAAAATATTATCATTTTTTCACCTAGAGCGTAAGGTTAAACTATTATTATTCATAAACTTCTAGTTCATAGATATTCTTTAAAATATTGAGGTGAATTGTTTGTTTGCGCCTGTACATACGGAATACATATTGGTACCATATAAAAACTCGATTCTTTCAAGAACGGCTTAGAAATACAATATTGTATCGGTGATTTCACCCAATATTTAACTTACGAAGTTTTTCACGGTTTGCGTAACAAAGTTTTCAATTTATTACCACGTAAACTTATTACATTTTTATTATCGACAACTGTTAACATAGGTATATTTCCATGGTAAATTGAGCAGTTTTCCACTGTTAGCTTAAGTTATCTTAAGCAGTTTTCCACTATTGGTTTAAATTATCTTATGCAGTTTTCCACAACAGTGGAACGCTAACAAGCTTAAATTATTGTTAAATATGTTGTTTAGTGTGGATGATTATGTAGCTCCAATTATGCATTTATCATAATGAATACAGAGATTATAGAGTCTTTATAAGTTGACAGTTGGTAGGTGAGAGAGGGTGAACTACCTTCTTTACTACATTATATACTGTCTTATCAGTACCTATTGCCAGAGTTACTATTATTATTATCCTACACCCTCCCCTACATAAATCAAAGGTACTTAAACCTATCTACACAAACATTACTTAATATTTCCCATCATATACACAACATACTTAAATAATTTAATTTACAATATTATACAAATGGATTCTGTTGATCCGTTCGCGTTCCCCGGATGCGTTTCTTCTTCTGTTTCTCTTCCATCCTTCCCCTTCCGGATGGAGAGTCCTTCATCTTAGCCGTAACCTCCCATTCCACGGTTTGACCTGCAACACGAAGAAATTGGATTTGAATTACGTCGGTTACGCAGCATCCCTGCGAGATTTCCACTATTAGCTTAAATTATCTTACGCAGTTTCTACGTTTAGCATAAGTTGACTCACGCTTTTCCCGTTCGCCTTCAAATACTAATGATATGATGCATTCATTGTTCATATACATACAATTATTTGTTTAGACGCCCATTGGGCTTTTACATACATAGTTAATAAAAAAAACTACATGATTAGTAGTAATAACCATTATATAAAATATCAACCATATGAAAATAATTTTGAATGCATATACTTTGGTATATACCTACATTCGATAATTATTAACAGGTTTGTCCTACACATGAATAATTATTGAATATATATATATATATACCAAAGCATATACATTCAATAATTATTCACGTGTAACATGTTAAACCAAAAAATAATAATATGCTTTCTCGTAAAGTATACGAGTCAATTGTTTTTAAAGAAGAAAAATTATTTTCTTAATTATCGTCAATGAGATTGAAATTAATTAATATTAGGTAACAACTTAATGTCTGTAAATTGCCCGACATAAGCCTGTGTAAAATATTAAATAAATTATAAAATGAAATTTAAAAATAGAGAAAACTGTAAAAATTTGACCGGTTAGTGGCTGAGTTAGCATCGCGTTTAGGTCCCACTCAGGCATCGTGTGTTGAATTCCTCCATTCACTATCACAACACAAGCAACATTTTCCGCTTACTGTGATGGTAGTAGGAGATTTAAAAATATTGTAAGGTTATTCGTAACCCAGGAATGTTTGTCTTTTTATTTTAAAGTTAAAATTGAAAAATTTAGACAAAAATCTGTTTGGAGCGGTAAACTCGTACATTTCAGCAAATTATTTAGATTTCGTTTTATCACTAATACAGAATCTCTAAATATGTCTGCAACATTTCCAAATCCTACCAAAATTATGCAGTGCGATTTATAGGTGTGTGAGCCTGATGGGTTTTTCAAATGTCACAAAAAAGGAAGCTTTTATTCATACGAGTATAAACCCTATTTTTTTACCCAACAGACACATTAGGTCTTACCCTAATAGTACGTAGTTCTATGGTTTTTCCAGTAAGGTGAAGATATATATATATATATATATTTATTTTTTTTAATTTTCGAATTTCCCCCATTTTCACAGATTGATTCGTCCGCGCCTAAAGCGGTCAGTTATAATTGGAATGTTTTGTTTTGGAGATTGTGCGCTGCGGAACGAATTCCTGGATTCCCACGGAAAAGTAGAGCGGTCTTGGCCGGCCGCCAGCGAACCAGCCAAAGAGGAAACGCCGGCGTACATTTCCCTGACTTGCTCCGCGCTGGAAGCGGCCGCCTAACGTGCATTTTCATCTCCCACAAAGAGACTGGAAACTTTCGGCACTGTTGTCAGTTGTCACGCTAAAATACTTAGTTTTGCAACGCATATTGATACAATAACAATAAAATTGAATCAAAATTCGCACACACCTCTTAGAGAAAAATCATGTCTCGCTTGGCAACAACCAGTGGCGGTTTTCTCTAAAGTGCGTTTGTGCGGCGAACCCCCATTAAAAAGATGAGATAATAAAACATCCTTGTTTTATAATAATATAAGCACATTATAGATAGCACGCTATTAAAATTTCGCCTTCAAAACCCGCGCCACCGAAAAATACGATACCCATTCCAAATTTGTGCGAGTTGAAATCCGCGCCAAACTCTTCATACAAAATAATCTTAGCCGGTACAGACCCTATGACGGTGATATATACAACATTTGGTCTTTCTTTGCAAAAATAAGACAAATTGTGTGCGCCGAACACGCGTTATGATACCACGTGACCTCCGAACATTGACGAATGTAACCGAAGAAACCCGAGAACCATAGGGATGCAAGATAAGTGTTATTTTTTATGTTATATTATGGTATTTAACTTTGTAGTCATTTTTGTACATATTTTGTTTTCTTGTTTCTGCATTTCTCCAACCGTTTGCTTATGGCATTTGTAAATCTACTACCTATTTTTAAATTTATTTCGTGCCACCTTTATTTGTTTTTTTTTATGTTTTAAAATATCTATTATATATTCTACGAAATTATTCTTCTCTAAAAAACAATAATAATTAGCAATATACCTACATTGAGTGCTATAAAAACATTAAACAATTTAATTCCTATAAAACTTTTCTCATTATCTAATAATTGTGTCTAGGTAAAGTGATTTAAAAACAATAATATGTAGGTACCCCTCCCACTAACTTTATTTAAGTTGTGTGACTGCTGCCGTATTCGACTATTTGACGAAGGACAACAGTAAGTAAATTTTAATTAGATTTGTTTATCTTCTCTTGAATTTCTGAACCCCCTGTTAAAAAGACCACGAACCGCCACTGGCAACAACGGGTCTAAATCTTTACACATGTAAAGAAAGGAATACACAGGGTTGTCCAAAAAGATGTTACCACATGGGATTGACTTTTATTTTAATAACATAATAACACACTATATACACAAACCCAAATAATTACTATTATGGTAATTATTTAAATAACATTGCAGTACCATTAAGATAATAATAGTAATATAATGTTTTTTTTTAAATTATGTAGTACTATATGAGTGGTAACATCTCTTTGGACAACCTGTAAATTAAATTTACAGGAACAATTAGGCATAAACAAATTATCCATGCATAACCCTAATAAATTATTTATTTTCCGCTTTCTTAGTGTTTTCAAGAAACCGAAACTATATAATTCATTAAAATAATTGAGTAGTCGACTTGCAAATCCCTCTCCTGGTTCTGATACATTCACAAAAAGTAAATTAAAAATAAATAAATTATTAATATTTTTTTCAATATATCAAAAGAATAATGAATATAGTTATGTGATATTTAGAATAAAATGTATATTCTTTTCATATTCAAAGTGTTACAAACAGTTTTTCGTGACATCTACAGTTATGCTGCGTACTTACAAAATAAACATAAACAAAGACAAAATAAACGCGAGATGAGCCGCGAATTATGCGAAATGAACGAAGCAACCGCAAATGGCGCAAAACGCCGCCTGCGGTTGCTTTGTTCTTTTCGCGTAATTCGTGGCTTGGCTCGCGGAAATTTTCTCAAATTTATTCCCACCCTTATATGAATGGCCAGTTTGGTAGGTACTTTAAAAAGACATTGAACAATATTTGAACTTACACTATACACATACTTTCAGAACTTAATAAAAAAATAATTAAATTTGATTTATGAGAAAAATAAATTGAGAATGAAATTATTATGCGTCATTTTCGTGTTTTAGGTTTATTAAAATTTAATTTGGTAAAAAAATGATAGTGACAGTCTCATTCGCTTTTCAGTATAAAATCTATGGAATACGGTAAAGTTTTTATTATTTATTTTAAATAATAATTTTTAATAATCCCGTGTAGAAGTATCCGGACCAGTAAGATTTTGACATCCCTAATTCACGGGGAGTTGTTAGGTTGAAGGTCAAGAATGGGGAAAGGCATGGGAAATTGAAGGTTAAGAAGTACCTGACCACTCGTATTTGGAAAATAACTACTTATAGCTTTGACCTTTTCCATTTTGAACGACTTTCTCAAGCCTGGACTTATATTAAAAGAGTTTTATAGACTTTAATGGAATAACAACCAATTATTGTGTCCAAGTTTTTCGTGAAAGCTGTCAAAATGATGTTCTTGTCGACCAAATGTGTGAAAATCAGTAATATGATTATTATTTACACAAATATTTTCAACCCCGATTGGGAATGGAAAATACTTATATAAATAAAAATAAATATACGTAATACGTTTGTTAAATACAAACTATTGTCAGAACATTCGATCTGTAAATATTTACAACGAGTTTTCTGCAATATCCAACTAGTTGAAAACTAAGAGAAACACCATTTCAAGTATTGCAAACTTCTTAATGAACATAATATCTTGAAGTGGAAGTAACTATTCAATAGATTAAATACTTCTGAAAGGTGCGATTGTGTGCTAAAAACAAGTATAAACAGATAGTTTTTTATTATTTTTTTGGTAAAATAATGTTTAAGACAAGATTTTTTATGCATAGCACAAAGGATAACAATTATTTTATAAGCAATAATTATTAGCCTGAAACACTCATCCACATTGGAAAATCTCCTGATAAAAGATACATGACGCCAACGGGACTTTCATTCAAAAATGAAACACTATACTAATAACACTAGTCTAGTGTTTAATTCAAAAATGTAACAAGCAGTAATTGTTGAATGAAACACTAGTATATATTGAATTATTTCGCGGATAAGAGATAAGCCGCCATAGCTCAGTGGTCAGAGCTGTCGACCGGATATCGAAAGGACACGGGTTCAAGTCCCGTTGGCGTCATGTATATTTTATCAGGAGATTTTTCAATGTGGATGAGTGTTTCAGGCTAATAATTATTGCTTATAAAATAAAAAATAAATAAAATAATTAAAAAAAGATAGTTTTTTGTTAGAAATGTTATAGTTCATTTTAAAGGTGTCTGGAAAACTCTATATCACGGAGAACCCTAAAGACTTGTTTTTTTTCGATCTGAGGATTTCGATTTTTTTTAATAATTTTCATTTTTTTCAGTAACAAAAGCGTTGGAAGCTTTTGGAGCTATCTCTACTCTTAAACGTTAACAAACAATTAAAAAATACAACAAACGGCTGTTAGTTAACCCGTAGCGAGTGACTTTTTTCGAATCTGACGTAAAAATTTCCGAATTCAGACTCGATTTACTCGAAGACGGATCATCAAATCAAAAAAGGTTTTACCACAAAATGGACTCCAAATGTGATGTAGATTCACCGGTTTTCCGCTTGTACTACTAGTTTCCGGGCACCATGTATAATATTGTGTATAGGTACGTTAACTAACCATAGTAACCATAGGTGTAAGTTATTTTAATTTTCCGTCGTGTTGGTTAGGTTCTGTTAGGAATATGGAAGATCCCTCCCTGTACATGTTTTTTTAGTATTAAACATTTGCAATTGATAGCTTTTGGAAACATTTCATATGGTTTAATAGAAATCGTTATGTCTCCCTTACTCTTATTGTGAGAAATATGATTTAAACGGTAATATAAAGAGAAATCACCACGCTTTCCTTTCAAATCTATAACTTAAACGCAAAATAAGTGTTAACACACCTCTATCAAACCTAAGGTTTCGACCGCAATATGAGAAAAGTTTATGAAACTTTGTCATATTTTAATTAATTATTTTTATATAAAATGACAAAAAAGTGAAGTGATTTTATTGTTAGTAACACATTTATGTAATGAAATGTGTGTTTTTTATTATCAGTATTTAGTCGAAAAATATGTAAGGTAAGGTAAAATATATTTTATAATTATTATACTGTACGTTCAGAAATATTCCATTTTCTTGAATTTTATTGCACAGCGGAAATACAAACAACTTCTCCTCCTTCTGACAGCGTCCATTATATTAAAAAATCTAACGTTCAATATGCCAGAGGATTTCTTAGGTTGTGTCAGGAATCTGATCCTTATAAGTATCCCTGTAAGCAAGTTTATAATGAACAAATTCTTATTAGATAGATTGCACACTCTTTCTAGTTTTTCCACACTTTTATCATTTGAATAAGGAAACGAGTCTGCAATAAATCCACATTGTTGACTGATAATAAATAGCTGTTCCTCTGTTTGCTTTTGGTTTGCTCTCTTTGCATTACCGTGCAAACAAACACCTATAATCTGCGCTGCAGTCTCGATGCACTCGCGCGGCATTATCGTGGTTCTGTTGCCATAATAGTGTTAAATGCACACTTTAAACTAAATATAAAATGTAATGAACTCGGCACGATAAATGTGGCCCCGTCTGGGGAATCTGAGGTGAGATTTGGGAGCAATGGACGGAAATAACAATTAAATCCAGAATCTAATTAAACGAGGTAGCTTTTGCGAAACGATTTTGTGTATAAATGTTTTTCTTTTAAGTACCTACTAGGTTTTATTTATTTACAGTTTTGGGGTTGTGAATTCTAGTATACCTGAAAGTGGTTGCATTTTTAAGATGTGGTTAATTTTACCGTAAAAATTGAAAAAGCTTTCTTTTTTATCGTGCCATTTCTGCCTTGATTCACTTCTTCTGAAGACATTATAACCACTCTCTACACGATCTTGGTACTAATAATAACAATCTTTCAGCGACATAGTCCATTAATTTTTGAGTACAAACAAATAAATATTCGTATAAATATATATTGTGGGCCCGTATAGTTTTTACTACCATACTACATGTCTAACACTAGTTTGTTGAAATAGGAGAAGGTACCCGTGGCGGTCGGTGACTTTTTGTAGAAGGGGATGCTGGACATCAAATGTTTATACTCGTACTTGATATCAAATATGCACATCTAGACGCTAGCCCACGAACAAGATACAATTAGGTACCGTCCAAAATTATCTCCATAAATCCATTAAGCTCCATAACTCAATAATTACAGATACAAAATATTTTAAATTCGCATAAACGAAAAATTAAAAAATCATGACATACCTGGGTTTTCGTTCACTTAAACCTGAGGTCGAATTTAATTCCCGTTGGCAGCATTTATTTTTACTCGGGAGATATTTTCAATTTGTATTGATATTTCAGGCGACTAATTATTGCTTATAATAATTTGTTTTCCCTTATGCTATGAATAAAACCTTGTCTTATAAACATTAGTTAATCATAAAAACAAAAAAAATACTTGCCCACGCCGGGATTTGAACCCGCGACCTTCGGATTGCTAGTCGAGGGCCTTACTCTTATTAACGGCCTATTGGTCTTTTACATGGCGTAGTAACATTTGTTAGGTGAGTATAAAGGTAACAATAACAGGGTAAATATAAAAATATGTTTCTTGGTATCCATGTAATATAACTAAAGTTCGATGGTATTATAGAAATTGAGACAAGCTTTCTAACAGAAAATTCAGAAATGTGTAATTTATTTTATTGGTTATCAGGAAAATTTAGATTCGTAAGTATTTTTTCTTTTAACATATTGCCACGACCTTCGGTAGTGGAAAAATTCAGAACAACATTTGGATCGATGATATTATAGCTACACATTTCCAAAGCTTTTCAGTAGGTACTATCTATCCTAATGATGAAAATTACTTCGTCCTTCAAAACGTCAAAGGAAAAAACATTGAGTGGCTTTATTAAAATGATATGTTCATACTCCGGTAATATGAATTTTAGGGCTCTTCCGCTAATGCTTATGCTTGATAAAAAGTTTGTATCTTTGAGTAACTTTACGAAGTTTATTTCAGGGAAGCACTCAAGAGAAAACTGGGGGTAATCAATCGATTCCGCCCTTACGCAAGTACCAGCCTTGTAAAACCAACGAAAGCTAGTTTAAGACGCTGAACATTTCATAGTGCAAAGTAAAATAATTGCTTGCTACGAAGCTATTTTTAGAGTGCTAGTTGAAGTCCCCGGCGTTGTCCGGGCTTTAATTTTAAATTTTAATTTTAATTTTTAATTTAATTTTCTCACACGGAGAAAAATGAGCATTGTCAGTTTATTGAAAATCTCTTCAAATTATTAGCAATCTGATTAAAAACGGGATTGCAGGCATATCAATATTGGAACACATGTTCATGCACCTGCGTTTATCTTGATAATATATAATGACGAAATGCGAAAATGTTAAGATTTTTATGAACACGTGTTCCGACATTGTGACAATACATTGGTATTAGGAAACCTATCAATTCATTCGTTAAGGGCCTGCAATCCCGTTTTTAACCGGATTACGAGTAATTTGAAGATATTCTTAATATTAGAAATATTTTTTATTAGTAATTTTTTATTGTAAATCAGATGTAGATAGTCATTTTCGTCTTATTTTGGACGTCAGATATGCAAAATTTCGTCAATAAGTATCGGTGAGAAAAAGGAATGGGGATGATTTAAAAATCTCATGTAGATAGTGAACTTCCTCTTGTTTTGAAGGTCAAGTGTGAAAATTTTCATAAATCTTGAATTAAACTGTAGATTTATATAAACTTCTTCGTCTTCTTTATAACTAACTTTGTGAGTCCCTGCGTTTCCCGGACTACAGACGTGTAGATGTAGACAGGAATATTCTTCTTATTTTAAACGCCTAGTATAAAGGGGTGGGAGGTGGTTTTTCAAAATCTCATAAAGCATAAAATTTCGTCAATCTCGAAATAAAAGTATAGCTAACAAGTTTTTTTTGTTATATATTCACTTTTATTATTATTCAATTAAAAAAAAAACAGTTTATTTACCAAGTTCTGTAATTATTTTTACGCATGACAGCTGTTTCGCTTTCTAAAGGAATCGTCAAACCTCTGAGACATCCAAATTATTCATTTGGAAACGCCTTACTTTTACTACCTTTAGACAAATTTAAATAACATAATAAGTGGGGAACCTTTTTTCGGATATCAATAAGAACAAAATTAAAAGCAAATTTTTTTTTTTAAAGAAAGACAAACATTCCCGAGTTACGAACAACCTGACAATATTTGAAAATCTCCTACTACCACCACAGTAAGCTGAAAGTGTTGATTGTGTTGTGATGGAGAACTTAGCCAGTCGAGGAATTAAACACACTACGCCCGAGTGGGACCCAAGCGCGATATCAACTCGGCCACCGACCGGTCAATTCAATGGTCAATGGTTTTAAATTATATTTTACGGCTGTAAGTGTGACCACAAGTTGATATTGCCTTAAGGCGAAACAGCTGTCACGTTTAGTAATAATAACACAGCGTAACTTGTTTATGTATTAACTGTTTTTTATAAATCGAACAATAATGCCTTCTTTCGAACAAGAGTCACAATTGTTCCCAACCGTCTAGAGCCAATGAGACAATGGCTTCCCCAATCGGGGTATATTCGTATGTTTTAAGGCCGAAGGTAGTGGGGAGGAGGAGATGTGGAAGAGGAAGGTGGGGAGTACCTGACTATTCAGTTCTGGTCACCAAACACCGCTGAAGCCATTTCAAGCAACGCTTCAATTCTTAATGGTGGTCTTTCACCGCTCTGTATCTTCTGGAACGTGCCGCAAGTGTACTATATAATATTTTTAATTAATAAATTTTAAAAATTACTCAAATTAATCAGCTTGCAAGTCGAGAGCCTTACCCCTCGACCACGGAGGCCGCCCTATTACTTAGGTCCTTCATCCTTCATAATTTTTCCAGCTTCGTTCAAAACCCGCTTTTATAACGCTAGGAAAAATAATCATCCTCTTACTCGGAGCCCTCATAATTCGCAGATTTTTCTTCAGCCAAAACTCTTTTGCAACGTCAAAAAGAAAAAAACATCCCATTGCCTTCGTGCTTGGTAGTTTTTCCAGCTTTGAGGAAAACCCTTTTATAACGCCAGAAAAAATCACCTCTTACGCGGAGTCGTCATAATTTATAAATTTTCCAGTTGGTCGGCTCCGTCCCGTCCTCAGGTTGATCGCCCTCGGAGTAGGTACCGCTTTAAGGTGTGTTCGCATTAAATCGCGCCCGAGTGCAACGCGCCGTGGGGCGAATGACCGTCCGACAAAAAAGAACACGACGAGATGTTACGATCAAGGACTTGGTACGCTGGATGGGGTGTGCGGTTTTTGTAATTCTTCTATTTTTATGTAACATTTGATTTCATCGTGTTAATGAAAGATTATGTGTTTACACGGAGAAAAATTAGTTCTGCTCATTTATTAAGAATCTGTTTAAATGATTGGTAATCCGGCTAAAAACTGGATTGCAAACCCTTAAGGAATGAATTAATAGGTTTCGTGATAAACTTTTAGTAAAATACGTGTTCATAAAAATCCTTATGTTTTCGCATTTCGTCATTATATATTATCATGGTAAATACAGGCGCATGAACACGTGTTCCGATATATTAAGAAAAAAATGACCAAATTCGTTTTCCACGTAAATATCTTTTATTTATTTTTGTCTAAAGAATCCTGTAATTTTGAACATTATCTGCTGTTTTTTTCTCTCCCTTTTGTAAATCGGAGGTTATTTTATGTTACCGGATTTGTTAAAATCGATATCTGAATAAGATATTGATTCAATTTTTGTAGCTTTCCTGATCCAGAGTACTAGTACAGCACGTCCGACGTACTGCAATAAGAAGAACAACGACGCATAAAGATGCAAACAACTGCACATAAAATAAAGCGAGGGACTTAATACATACAGCACACAAGAGCACCGGGAACGCTTGACTATTCTGTTTGAGAGATTTGCAAGAGTTGAATGCAATAAAACGGAAAAATATTTACTTACTCGACTCGGGATCGTGGTTATATAGCAGAGAGTTATCGTAACAGTGGGGTAGCGAGAATCTGAGCGAAAAGGTCATTGATACATTTTTCTTGCTAAACTACCTGATCAGAGTGTCATTTTTTCGCTGGGTGCGCAGAGATGAAGGAGTATCTCACCCCTTTGTCTTATCCATATTATCATTGTCTTGCATCAATTTCACTGCCGGCAACCCGGGCGTTTATTAAGGCGATGCCATACGTAGTAATGCAAAATCATGTGTTTTTGGTTTGAAAATTTGGTCGCCTAGAAATGTTTCAGATGCTTTAATTAAATACTGCGAGTAGAATACATCTTGCGGGAATTTAAACCGTATCGCCATCTACGTAAGGGTTGTTATTGATAGCGGCTCAATTTAAAATATTACACGACGTAGTGCATCGCCTTAAGTTTTTTTTACACAATAAAATTTCGTTATCTGTCTTGCAAAATCTGTTCTTTTGGTTATTTTGTTGTTGTTTTTGTTTTGTTTATTTATTATTTTTATTTAAATTGATATTACTAGAATCTTAACATCAAAAAGGAGTCACGCTGTGCTGCCACAAGGCGGGTGTCTGCGGGTTCTACAATTTTGATTTAATTTAATAAAAATAACACAATATAATCATTTTTTGGTAAATTTAGTTCAATTTAATTTCACCACAATGTGTATCTGTAATGCACTGATCTCATCTTCTGATTGTAGCTGATTCTGATCTATTCAACCTAACGTCAACGTTATTTTTATAATGGCTGAAGCAATTTGGAAGACGGGTGAGGATACCGCCGCCCGAGGGAATTATATGTGGGGTAGTGGAGGTTCTCTACGTTTGGTGACTCACGGGATGAGGTTTTTCCACTGACCCCGTATACTTACCCCTCATACTATTTTCCTTCCAAGAACTTCATCTGTTTTTCAGAACTTTAAATGTTTGCGGAAAACTCGACCCTCGACGACGGGGGTGCTGTTCCGCCGTCGGTTCCTCACTGCGGCTTCTTTATGAAAAAGCTGAGGATCCGGCATCGGGATGTACTCCACGTCATACGGGGGCTCGATGTTAACAAAGCTAGTGGACCTGATGGAATACATGCCCTGGTATTGCAGAGGTGTGCTGCGGAAATAGTTCCAGTTTTGACAAAGCTCTTCAAAATGTCCCTGAAGTGTGGCACTGTGCCCTCTGGTTGGAAAAAAGCGGTAATTCACCCTATTCCCAAGAAAGGTGACCGCTCCAACCCGGCCAACTACCGCCCCATAGCGATCACATCAGTTCTGTCCAAAGTGATGGAACGTGTGATCAACGACAAACTGCTCACATACCTCGAGAAGAACAAAATTATCAACGACCGTCAATACGGATTCCGGCGGAACCGCTCGTGCGGTGATCTTCTCGCGTATGTGACGCATGTTTGGGGGCGGTGCCTGGAACGTCACGGTGAGACCCAAACGGTCGCACTAGACATATCCAAGGCCTTTGACCGGGTCTGGCACCGAGGACTTGTCAACAAATTGCATTCTTACGGACTTCCCGCATCCCTGTGTACGTGGATTGCTGACTTTTTAAGGGATAGGTCGATTCAGGCGGTTGCTGACGGTTTCACCTCATCCTCACACTCTATAAATGCTGGCGTCCCACAGGGATCGGTTCTGTCTCCGACTTTGTTTTTGTTGCACATCAATGACCTTTTGACATGTGCACCGATTCATTGTTACGCGGATGACAGTACAGTTCATGATAGCTTTTTGTTTGACAAGCCCCCAAAGGGCACACAAACTCCAACGGCTCGGAGGGCTTTGAAGCAGAGAATGGACGGTTATCTCGAGAGTATTTCCTCCTGGGGTAAAAATAATCTCGTCGAATTTAATGTTTCAAAGACCCAATCCTGTCTGATTACGTCTAAAAGGGATCCAAATGATAATCTAGTCTCCTTCAACGGAAGCAATCTTCCGAACAGGCCTTCCATTGATATGCTTGGTGTAACTATAAGTGACCAGCTCAGGTACGGGGGCTCCATCGAAGCCAGAGTAAAGTTGGCCTCTCAGAAGCTGGGCGTACTGTACAGGGCCCGCAGATATTTTAATAGTACACAACTGCTCACCCTGTACAAATCGTAAGTGCGCCCTACTGTCGAATTTGGCAGCCATCTCTGGTCTGGAGCCCCAAAATACCTGAAAAAAACCCTTGACTCTGTGAAGAAACGGGCGGTCCGTTTGATAGATTCCCCAATCTTAACAAACGGACTGCAATCTTTAGAGCACAGGCGTCAGGTAGGTATGCTGTCCTTGTTCTATCGGTATTACAATGGAAGATGCTCTGAGGAACTAGCGTCATTGATCCCTTCGGCACCGGTGCGTAGTCGGGATACACGCCAAACGCGCGCCCAACATTTGTACACAGTTGACACTTGTCACATGAGAACAAGTCGCTTCTACGATTCGTTCTTAAGTTCAACAGCTCGGCTGTGGAACGAACTGCCGGCCTCTGTGTTTCCTCCCTCCTACAACATGGGACTCTTCAAGACCCATGTTCACTCCTTCCTCTCCACAAAAAGACCCTCCACACAGCATCCCCAAAGATGACATAGGCCCTGAGGGAAATTATTTTCTTCAGGGCCTCCTGTGTGGAGTAAATATAAAAAAAAAAAAAAAAATCTCCTTCATTTACTTAAAAAGGCCCTTCACACTACATCCCAAAGATGACATAGGTCCTGAGGGAAATTCTTTTCCCAACTCCCAAGCTACTATAAAAAAAGTTTAAATTATAGCTTAATTACTGAGACCGTTTCATTAACTCTTAAACCCTACCTGGGGTACTGGAGTACCCCCCTGGTGTTTAAAATATCAACAATTTTAACAATATTGCACTGTTGCAAAAATCGCTCTAGCTAATCTACTCTCGATAATTGGCGCGTAAGTACGTCAGGAAGCCGTCACCGCCCGGCAAGTGCATTCGCGTCCACAGGTGTTCCGGGGTACTCCAGTACCCCGTGGTAGGAATACTGTTAGTTCTTCCTCCCAGTTATACTTGAATTACTGAAGATGTTTTTCGACATCTCTCTGGTAAGTTTACACATTATTTATGATTAACTTTACTTTGTGATAATGGTTATGGAGTACAGTTTTGATAGGGAGGGCCTGCGCCCAATAACGAGACATTCATGGACTAATAATGTGTTATGAATGTAATGACAGTGTATGCAGTGTAATGAGGTGTCTGTATTGTTTTCAAATATGGCATCCCAGACTCGAAGTCTTGGGGGGGAGGGTTAAATTGCAGCTGCTTTGTTGGTATCTGATGACGAAGAGCTCAACCTAGGAGAAGATTCAGAAGATGAGCCCGACGGTGTTATCGAGGATTTCCGGGACCATTCTGAAGTTGCACCTCGTGAAGACAGTGATCAAGATAGTGTGGAAGGAGATGAAGAGTATTTAGTGCCTGACAATTACTGGGTTGGTATAAATGAAGACGGTAAGCGCTTGGTTGATTTTCCATTAGTTATGTATGGAAAAATGATAATAATCGACAAAAGTGGACTGGTGTTAAGCCTTCTCGCTCAAGAATGCCTCGCTGCAATATTTTGTTGCACCCACCTATTAACGTCTTAACAGAAACCTGACATGTGACAATTGGTTCACGTCTATACCCACAGCCAAGAAGTTACTGGAAAAAGGTATAACATTAGTTGGAACTGTAAAGAAGAATAAACGAGAAAATTTTCCTGTTTTCTTGGACACTAAAAATCGAGAGAGATGCACATCAATGTTTGCCTACGACGGACCTCTCACACTTTTGTCGTATTGTCCTCTGAAGTCAGCTAAAAAGAAAATTGTAATCATGCTGTCCACCATGCATGACAGCCCTGAAAAGGATAATGAAGTGTACCTTCCAGAAATAATACATTTCTATAATAAAACCAAATGCGGGGTGGATGTGTTCGACCAACTTTGTAAGAAATACTCGACGTCCAGGAACATCAAAAGGTGGCCCATGTGTCTTTTTTACGGGTTGCTAAATACCGTTATTGTCAACTCTTGGGTCTTATTCAAGCTGTTAACTAACATTGATGAAGAGAAAATAACCAAGCGGCGTAAATTTCTTAAGAGTTTGTCAATGGCACTCATAAAGCCTCATATGAGAGCAAAATTACAATAGCAAAGTTTACCCCGGGATATCAGAGAAACTATACGTGCAGTCTTGAATATTCATAGTGAAGATCATAGGCCGGTCCCTAATAATCTCAAACCTGGTCGCTGCTGTTTTTGTCCGCGCACAAAGGACAGAAAATCTCGATCTGTCTGTAACACTTGTCGCCGCCATATTTGTGTTGACCATCAATACAAAATCTGTCCTCCATGTAACGACAAAAATGTCTATTAGTTTTTATTAATAAATTTTATTGTCTTTTCTTATTACTTTGCCATAATAAAAATCATATTTTAAAAAATATCAAAGACTTTTATTTTATTCTTTCTTTTTGCGCGGGGTACTGCAGTACCCCGTGGTAGGAATAATTACATTCCCAGAGTGGTAGGGTTTAAGAGTTAAGGTATTTTATCGCATTTGTGTAATTTTTGACATTTAATTTTTCATGAAACGATTTGTTGGAAGATGCCACTGAAATGCTACGTAGGACACTAGTTTTGAAAGCTTGCAATAATAATCGCGTGCCAAAAGTACATTGCGCTTGCTAAGCGCGGGGTTTCCTCAGGGATTGAATTCCCTCCTTTCTCATTCCCTTTTTCATTTTTTTCCCTTTTATTTGCTTTACTTCCGTCAGACGTTCCATAACCCTACCCCCCCTGTACCAGGAAAAGCGGACCTGCGATGCGCCGACAAAGTTTGAAAACAGTATAATACTGTGAATATGTTCTAGATTTTCATCGTTTCAGATTGGAAATAGAGCCACACGTACGTTGGTCATTTGTGGTAACATGTAGGTGAATGAATGAAGAGCTGTAGTGACACGCGCTGCGTATAAGGACCAGCTCGTCAGAGCTACGTAGCCGGTGTGACACTATTTCTAGTCTTACCTATAAGTATTTATTTTTCATTTGTTATTCTTTAGATCAACATGCAATAGTTACAAGCTATATTTTTTTAAACAATACTACCCATCTCAATTGAGATATTTAATTCTTGTGTTTGAGATGGGGAGTAGAGACGTCATGGTGAATGATATGAATGTAATAATACATAACATTATATTGAGGTGATTTTGCACAGAAACAGCGCTATAAAAATCATCCAAATATTATTATTATTTACAGGGTATCCGGGGGTAAAGTGGACTAACTTCGGGAGGTGATTCGACATGATTAATAACTTTTTTCGAAATGCCAACTTTTTCAACCATAGAAGAATATTTATTTTCCTATACAAACAATTCAGTGTATATATTCAGGTGTTTTGGGTATAATTTTTTTTAATTTATAGCCTGACATAAACTAAGGATATGAAACTATAAGAGTGAGTACACGCGAGCCAAATTGCCGAGCTGAACCACGACTTATGGAAAAGGAAAGAAGCAACCTCAAACGCCGCTTGCTATTTCTTTGTTCCATTCCTAATTCGTGGCTTGGCTCGCGAATTTCTTATCCTGTCTATACGCAGCATAACGCATCGCTTTTGTACCAAAGTTGAGGAGGTTTTTCGTGTCCAGAATGTCCAGCCTTGTTATGATATCATTTTTTGAAACAGTTAAATATTAAACATTCGCCACTGCCATTTACATTAAATTGCAATATAAACATTGCCTCATGTATTGTGCAAATAATGGACGAGTTCATGGAACTGTACGCTGGTGATGACCGTTCGAGATAACCCAATCTTAAAACCGTTTCGGTGAATTTTACCATCGACCACAAAACCCGTATAAATATATGAGAATGGTAGATAAAAATTTCATCTCTATAGAATTCTTTTACTGGGAACTAACGTGAACACACTTCGAATAAAATTTTTGCAACTCTGCAAAATGAATAATACTGCCGTAATGACGCGATAATAACAGCTTTATTGCTTAGTGAGCAGCGTTTCGTTCAGACAATTTATGCTCCCGGCTGTTATTGACTGAGAAGTCCTTTTTACTATTTTTTTTGTGACGCCTCACAAGAGCGCCCCTGTCTTGTACAGTGTAAAGGCAGGGGCGCTATATCGCCATCGGTTGGGCAGCATTGCGAGGCGGCTTAAGGTAGGGGCTGTAATAAGGGATTTATTAATGCTGGTTTTGAAGAGGCCGGATTATATGTAAGAGGAAAAACAACCCTTTTTGACATGACCGTTTTGCATTTCGTATGTTCGTAAATTTGTTTGTACATTACGTTTCTGTTGCAAGATGGTGGCCGTTTTAATGGTACAATAAAAAATCTTTTTTTTCTCTTTCTTTGTGAAGTCGTCGTGCTGGACTTATTTAATCGCATTTTTACACTTCTGAATTAAGTTTAAAAAAGAATTGTCATTGAGATAGTAAGGACAGGTTGTTTCACAGAAATTCAAATGTAACATTTTCATAAATGGCGCACCATTCCGCGCCATACCATTTTGTCATTTTAAAAGTCCCTCTTAAACGCCGATTCTAGGTTCGTTTCATTTTCTATCAAATTTCAAAAAGCTGACAAGCTCAACGACATGATGTTTTTCTCTTGTTGTAACGGACGTAGTTGGCCACATTATTTTATTTCATAACAAAATGTTTTACATTTATAAAATGTGCCTACCCCACGCCACTGGCAAAATCACCACTCCCCGCCACTGGTCATTTTGTTCCAATTTTCGGCCCAGGCGGCCTGAAAACTGCCTGAAAAAGCGGCATGGATACCGCATCGCGCGTCTACCATTGCCGAGCGGATCGATGTTCCATTTTTTCTATGTAAAATTTACTAGGAAAAATCAATTTTTAAATGTTGCAAATGTATGTATTTTACTTGTTCATCCCCTCGGCGGTAGTCAAATAAACACTATTTTCTATATACTACCGCTGAGGAGATATTAAAAAAGCTGTTTTTCACATATATGTATACCCATTTTTGAACAATATTTTTTACCTTTTTTGCGTGTACAAAAATCCAGGAACCTCGTAGCATAGTGAATCTTATCTCTTTCTGAGCGCTATGTTACGGGGGACCTGGGAAAAATGGTAACTTAACAATATTTTACAAATTTGATCGCTTTAAGATCATTTTTACACATTTATTTACAAACATTTCTTATTTATTATCATATATTGACAAACAAAAAATCTAGTTGTCAAGATACACGTTCTTATAACTACTATGCATTTAAACTATGTAATTGTTATTCATGTAAGCCTTCAAAATCTTTTCTAACTCGCAAATTCAAGCGACTACCTTCGACTATGTTGCCGGCAAAATGAATATGCATTATTTTGCCGGGGCATAGAAACACTTTATTGGCGCGGGTACAATCCCCCACCACTTTTGGACTCAAAGCCCAATGTCGGGTGCGAGTCATGCTTATTGCATATAAGCAGCCACATAATAAAATAAAATTAGTTCATCTTTACCACCGAAACCAAGCGTTTTATTATCTACAAGTGACTCCTGCCCAACATCTGCCTCACCTCGCCAAGTCTTCTGCTCCAAACCTTCTGGTGTTACCTCTTCAAGACCAGTCGGCCCTCCTCTGGAAAACCGCCAACGCCAGAAGCGAGCAGAGACGACAGCACACCCAGTGCCCAACATTCACCAAGCCTGGGTGCGGGAGGCAGATTTCATCATAAATATTTCTACTATCATCATCATCGGCCGTAAAGGAGCATTCTCATCGGTTGAAGACACGGTTTGGACCCGGCGCCTAAATCTACAGTCTTGTGCGGACTCCCGTCCAGTACACTTGTGCTGATCACAATTTGTTCAAAAGCTGAATCTGAACTTTCGAATGTTAAAAACAAAATGGCGCTGATGGCCATTTGATGACTTTGGTATATCTGAACTTCTGCGAAACAACCAGGCCTTAGTCTTACGATCAGGTGTAGAGATATTAACGAAGAACTAACTTCAAACCAGTTGAAACTTACGTCAGATGTGCTTAAATTATGCATTCAAACTCTTGTCCTCTTTAAAATGAATTGCCTGTTCTTAAATTTGTCACTTTGCATTGGAACAATTGTGGTAATTAGAACTATCGTGGACCCGCGAAAAATCATGGGATATTATAACTGTAGGTTTTATAATTGCATGTTAGCCAAGAAGCGCAGACCCTTGAAAAATCATGAAATCTACTTTTTCTGTCAAGATTTACTTAGATTTTCCTAAGAATAGAAATATGGAATTAATATTAATAATCATTTTGTCTTAGAATTATATTATACGTCCGGAGGACAATCTTCGGGAGGTGATTCTACGTGATGGTAGAAGTAAAAAAATAAATAACTTTATTCGAAATTCCCACATACTAATTTAAAGTGATCTAATTGCTGCTAGCTTTCCCTGAATCCTGTGTTGAATCACCTTTAGCAACACGTTCATGGCATGGTTCATTAAACTTATGGTACGGCTATTAGAAACGCTTAGTCACATTGTTCTTTGGTAGTCTGCCATTTCATAAAGGTGTTCCAATGGCTTGGATCGATGTTAATTTGTAAATGAGGCTTCAACGTCAAATGATTTTGAGGACAAGTTCAGTCCTTGGCACTTTCAACCATGGAAATATTAACAATCGAAAGACTCAATAAAGTTATTGTAGCCTGTTACGAAAATGGGCGTTCAAACAAAAATGCATTTTGCGACATAATCGACCAACCAAGAGTTCAATGGATGTCGAAGATTTGTGGTTTCAACAGAACGGCGCGGGCGCCATGTGCCTCACAGCCAATGTAACAATGGCTTGAATATGAGAAGTTCCCAAGTCGCATCATCTCTCGAAACAGCGAAGTAAATTGACCACGAAGATCGTGCGATTCGACGCCTTTGGACTTCCACCTTTAGTGTTATCTCAAGTGTAAGGTATATGCCAACAAGCGGAAAACAATACAACGGCTGATGGATGAGATGAAGGCATATTGGAAAACGAGCAGCGATTATGTAGAGATGTCATCAAAAATTTTGACCATCGAGTGGAGGTGTGCCACCGAAGGTGTCTATATTATCTTTGTGTATATTATCTTTCATACTTCTGAACTTGATTCAATAAAGAAATCAAAACATTTTAACAAATAACAAAGTCTTACTTACTGTTTACATTTATCCGTCTTATTGACACCCTGCATTATTATAGGTATTATATCGAAACATTGAGTGGTGCCTTTTTAGTCCTGTCCATTAATTGCTTGATGTTGCATCGATGCACTTTCTTCGGCACCAAGTTTGCAACTTTCTTTATATTTACAGAAACTGTACAAAAATATGGTACGCTTACAAAACAATGGGAAACATATTGTAAACTTTTCGACTCAATTTTACCAGTGGAATTTACATTGGTGCTAATAATTTAGACGCACTTTGGGTAATGAAATATTCTGTTGGCTTCAAGTTATGCGCAATAACAATATAATACCTCACGGCCATAAGTGAAATAATAAAAAACAAATCCGGGTTCTCGATTGTTTTAATCAAGAATTTTTTTGAATTGATTTTAATTTTGTGATTACATATTTTAAATAATAATAATTGTTTTCTTGATTGAGCTACTTAGTGCCCTATTAGGAAAAATGAGTCTCAATTTAATTCCCGTTAAATTTTCATGATTATATTATGATTAGTAGTTCTGTGAAAAGTAGACCTCGCGTCCAAAAAAGTATGTTACTAATTAACTCTCTACTAAAATTTCCTCTTATGTTAGAATGATGACGATTTTATTTTTGTAATAACTTAGATACCTACTTGTTTTTTTCAAAATTATTTTTTTGTAAATATTATTGTCTTACCAGATAATCTAATATATATATATATTAAATATATTATTGGTTCTTCAATAGCCACATTTTTTCTAAATTCTAATATGTTTTTTTTGCTACTCAAAAATGTACGTTTGACTGTTTTACAGCAGTATTACTTTCCTGTGCCGATACGTATCAAAATTTTACAAGATACATTTAAAATTCACATTTTTTAGCATTTCATATTTTCACGACTTCATTAAATTAGTCAGAAAACGCGAGCTTCGAATTAAGATTTCACTCATATTACAAGGCCCTGCTGATTTGGATCAGTCGTTCTACGACACACTTCGAATGTAAATTATAATACTCATTCTTGTTTTGCGTGTTTTTATTTTTCACGCAACCATATTATGTCCTTGTAAAGTCACTTTAAATTATTATTTATAAGGGCTGCAAAAAATAAATTGCTAGATTGAATCAGTCGAGAATTTTTCTTGAATTTGACTACCTACGCCCAAGGTTAATGACATTTCCGCGTATATCCTTAAAGTTTCAAATTACCTTCCCGCCTAGATGTCTAGACGGTTTCAAGGAAAATAGAAAATTTTTATTTTCCTTTGAGTCTGTAGAAACCCTTCCTGGTAATACTTGATATCATATTACTATCGTAAAATTCCTTTAACGCTCTTCTGTACGCGATATTTTAAAAGTTTATTTACAAATAGCATATTTTCACCATGGCAATGCTTAGTAACCATTTCACGAGCTATGGAGGGATTAACATTTATGTTTTTGTTTTTATACAATTAAAATTATTTACTACTTCTAGATTTATACAAGGTGGGGCAAAAGTAATGTCATAATGTGAATGTGCCATAATTTTTTCAAATGAGGTCATTTTCATTGTGCTTTGACTGGTAATACTTGATCTGGTAATATTACAATAATATATTGTAGGGAGTTAGAATATTAGTTAACGACAAGCTATAGAGCGATTCACACCTGAATAATGCGGATATATTGTAACTGCTTATTTGACCAATTTCCTGTCTGTTGTTTTAACGCAGCGTGAATATCGTCGTCCTGCACCATGTGCGTGAATAATTATGGCCTCCGTGGTCGAGGGGTAAGGCTCTCGACTAGTAAGATGGAATTTGCGGGTTCAAATCCCGGCGTGCACAAATAAAGTTTATTTGATTAATAAATGTTACTTCATAAATTATTAATTAAAAATATTATATACCTAGTATATTTGAGGCACATTCTAGAGTGGAAGATACTCTCAGTATCGTACTCGTGTGAGACCACCATTCAGTGACCAGATCTGAATAGCCAGGTACTTCCCCACTTTCCTCCTCCCCATCTCCTTTACCTCCCCATCTCCTTCACCTCCCCACTACTTTCAGCCTCACAACATACCCCAATTGGAGATGCCATGGTCTCAGTGGTTGGTGGCAGTTGGGTTTCTTGTGCGGTATTCATATAAAAACAAAAGCGTTCGGCAGTCCGTGAAAACGGAGGCCAATTTTTTCATCTCACAAAATGGCAGCCAATCCACATTATGACATTACTTTTACCCCACCTGCGTTAAAACAACAGAACCGAAATTGGTCAAATAAGCAGTAACAATAATTCCGCGTTCTTCAGGTGTCCGAAACGTTGGCTAAAGAAGGAGTAAGTGCAACACGGCATAACACCAAAAATAATTCTCTATCTGTCTACAGCATAAATGTCAAAGCACAATGACATTTGACGTCATTTGCAAAAATTATGGCACATTTACATTATGACATTACTTTTGCCCCACCTTGTATTTCGTAGAAGCGTGAAACACGATCACACTAATTTAATGCATGTGTCATCAGAAATAGACACTACACTCTATAAAATGAATCAATAAGCACTCAAGGGTATACTTTAACCATATCATAATCTGCTCTTTCATAGATGGCGCTAATTTAATTATTTTTGGAACACTTTTTGTATATGCTTTAAAATATTAAGATGAATTATATGTTCGTATCCGTAGATATGCAGTATGAATTTAAATAAATAGTTTTACCTGTGTACAAAATCATATAAAATATTTATCAATGATTCAATCCAAAATTGTATTTTCATCGTAATGAAGAACAATTATTGATTGATAGTGGTGACTGGTATGAAGTATGTCTACTTATGAGCCATGTTTTCAGAATATATCTGAATCTATTAGGGAATTAATAATTTTAGATATTACATGTTGAACATTTTGATGTCGCTGTCCATATATATTTTGGAACAAGCATGCAATAAAAAGAAAGTTTTAAAATATATATTTTCTTCGTAGGTTCTTTAGGGTTGTTGTAAATAGTTATGGCATTCTGTGGCTTCTTCGGAAGGCCAAAAGTTATGTAAATTAATTTTCTTATCTACCATTACCCGATTTACCATTACCTGGCGTTGCTGGGGGTTATCCTTCGAAAGTAAGACATACACCACCTTGGATTTTTCGGTAGGTCTTTTTAAGATATACATTTCCGCAGTACATTATTTTGATGTATCTCATGAGGTTTAGCCAGCGTTAGCTTTGTAGTGCTCGAAAAAATATTTTTACGACTTGATTACAAAACATCGACTTTTCTCTACTTTCTATAAATACAATATGCATGTATTATATATGTATACCTTCCGGAAGAAATTCTCTAAATGATATTTAAAATCCCATCAATATCTGTTGCGTAGTTTAGAAGAGCTAAGCGCACAAACAGACAGACACATTCTATAAAGATGTAAAGATATAAATAATATATAAAGATTTGTAAAAGAGTTCTTACCTTTTTTAAAGCGAAGAAGTGTTTTTTATATTTTTTTTATAATGAAAACCTCACAAGAGTCCCAACTGCTCCCGTCTGGAGCCAGTGAGACTATGGCATCCCCGATTGGGGGATGTTGTGAGGCTGAAGGTAAGTGGGGAAGGGAAAGAGGAAGGTGGGGAAGTACCTGGCTATTCAGATCTAGTCACTAAACACGGCTAAAGCCATTTGGAGCAACGTTTCAATTCTGAATGGTGGTCTTACACCAGGGCGATACTGGTAGTATCTTCCACTCTGGAACGTGCCGCAAATATACTATATATTATTTTAATTAATTAATTGTGAAATAACACAAATTAATCAAATAAAATTTATTTGCGCACGCCGGGTTCGAACCCGCGACCTTCGGAATGGCAGTCCAATGCGTTACCACTGGACTATGCCGGCCGGCAAATTTTTCAAAAGCATCGTTTGACACAAATCAACCTGTCAAAGAGATTGGATTGAACATTGGAACGACGACCTTTCTACGAGAATAATACTAATCTGTATTGTGACCCCATTAGCTGTGTCGTTTTGTAGTGTACATCTTGTACCCAAGTACGTCCTTAGAATTGTCTCCAAAACGGTCAACCCTAAATTGAATCAAACATCCCGAAAAAGGGAGAATCTCTCTGAATATTGAATTATTCGTGGAAATTCCAATAAGATTGTCTTATTGTGTTTGCTTCATTTTTATAGCATTCTCCTCATAGTTTTATTTTCCAGCCAACAGACTTGAGTTTACAAATTGGGCGTATTATAAATCTACGTAGCACTAATCAACACCTACACATAACAATATGTTTTGCTCATACGCACAAATATATATGTAATAACTGCATCACAAAAATTATTAGTTTTTTCGAAATACATATTATTTTTCAGTATACTTCAAAAGATTTGGAATCCTAGATATTCATTATATAATTCATAAAGCTACATACACATACCACGCGCGAGCGCTGAAAACCGAGTAAATTTGAATAATTATTATAAAAGTTATACGTTGAAAAAAAAAACATGATTTCACATGTTTTTATTAACTTTTAAACTAACTATCAACTAGTAACATTATTTTTTACGGGTATAAACAGATTACATAAAATTATTATTCATAACTTCTCCAGAAAAAAATTTAATCTGGAAAAAATAAAATAAAATAATCTTGTAAAATATTGTAGTAGTTGTAGTCTGACGGAAGGATTGTTTTTAAATAAAGATATTACTGTATTTCATTTATTTAGTAATTTAAAAAAAAATGTGTTCAATAATTTATAATTTAAAAAAAACACCTCTCGTCGGACTATTACTATCACTTTATTTTACAAGACTTTCTTTTTAACAGATAGGATAATTTTTCATATTTGTTATAAGCATATACTTTGTGGCTCGTTATAATTTACAATAAAAATATATAAATTTGTTTTAGACCAACTTAATTTTAATAACACTACCGGTTTCCGAAGCACCCTTCCTTCGTCAGGAAAATATTAAAACTATAGAAGTTTTAATATTCTCTAGAAGTAAACTATAGAAGTTTTAATATTCTCCTGACGAAGGAAGGGTGCTTCCGAAACATTAGCTGTGTCGTTTTGTAGTGTACATCTTGTATTTCTGAGATTCCTCTACCTGAGGGAGTATGGCTACTACCCGTGGCTCTATCCTACTGACTTTCTCTTGGGCATGCTCGGTATGAACCATCTACGGGTCAGAAGAGATGTGCATATTGTATCACACTTCTTCAAACTGATTCGTGGATGGTTAGTAAATCCGACTATCATGGAGAGTATTAGTCTCTATGTTCCTGATGGTTATCTCCGTCACCGACAGCATAGACTGTTTTATCTCCCGGCCTGCAGGACTAACTTGCCAATGGTCATGCCAGTGGGGAGAGCAGTCTTGCTGTTGAACAGAATTAATTCGGATATCGACATATTTAGCATCGGTGAAGCTGCCTTTAAAAGGCAAGCTCTATTGATGCTGGTATAGTTTATACACCGCTAACTATTATGTAATACAATTTTACAAATATACTTAAAACCGAAATAAAATGTAATTTTGTAATGTTTTTAAAGGAATAAACAAATTGAATTGAATTGAAAAATTGAATTGAAACCGGTATAGTGTGATTAAAATGAAAGTGGTCTAAAACAAATTTATATATTTTTATTGTAGGATAATTTTCGGTGACGTTATGATGCCGACAATGTTTTTCGTCAGTAGTCCATTTATACCCGTAAAAAAAGTGTCAATATCAGAAGTTTTTTTTTCTGTTATTTGAAAAGTTAATAAGAAATGTGATATCAACAATAAAAAAATTTTCACCGTGTAACCATTATAATAATTTATCAAATTTACTCGGTTTTGAGCGCGCGCAGTGGTATGTGAGCCCTTAATACAATACGAAGTGGATATTAATCGGGCTATATAAACTAAATTCAATGTCGGGCTATTTTTGCATTTAGTGTCTCAACTACAAGGTGACCATTTTTTGTTTACCTTCTCAGACTCCATGATAACCGATTTGATGTAGCGAGTTGTCCGCTTTCTGAAAATGCGTTATGGGATTTTTGGAAATGGATAAGGCAATTTTTTAATACTCAACCATAAACCATATGTTTATCCTAGGCACTATCTAAGTTACAAACCAATTATATTTTTTATTTAATATATATAAGTGGGTACAGGATATAATATGAGTACATAAAAAATATATTTACATCACAAAATATATTTATGTTCGCAATCTCACCAATGAAGAAACTGGTTCTTGTGCTTGGTGAAAGAGTTACACTAATTATAAGAAAAATAGAATATCATTATGCTATAAGTAAGTATATATATGATAGGAACAATATATAAAGAGACGAAATCTAAATACAGTGGAGATGAGTATAGACTGATAATAAATATCTTCAGAACTTTTTTATAATTCAAAATTCAAAAAGATAGCTGCCAAAAGCTGCTGTATAATAATTAGGTCCCAATGGTCAAGTGGACAAAGACGTTGTCCCGGTAAGACAGAAATCCTGAGTTCGATTCCCAGTTAAGATTGTTATCTTTTTTATTTTCTGTGTCTTGTTCTGTTTCATGTTTCGATCAGATTTATTAGTATTATCTTCTTTATCAACAAATATATTTATTATAATCAAGTTTCATTTGTAGAACTTATTTTTAATTATTTAAAAAACAACAAATGATATGCTTGCGAGTTTAACCGTTTGTCTCTCCACGTGTACGATAATCCCTTATTACTCTAAAAACTATTGACATAATAATGTGTTTAAATAAAACTCATCGGAATTAGTATCTAGCGAGAAATGAAATGATATCTAAAGCTGGGAATAAATTAATCTTACCAGATAAAATTATATCACGTTCTCAAATTAAATTAATCTCAGCAAAATGTAACAACAATGTTTTAGATCAAATTTAATCACGAAAATATATCTGGTTTTATTTTATAACTACAATAATTTCATATAAATTCAGTATCCGTCTAGGTGATTACAAATACCCAGGCAGTAAAAGTGACATATTGTAGAACTTGACATAATGACCCAGAGACACATTGTATTTGAATGATCATAATAATCTGTGAACAATTTGTCTTTGAAATAATAAACAGGTATTTTTTAACATCGTGGATGTCATCTAATCCACATTCGAATAAGTTACTTCCTGTCCCACTGTGGTTTCCGGTATTTTAACTTAAAATAGTAAATATTTCTATATAGTGATTACGTAAGTACTAATAAAACAATCACACAATGTAAATAACAATTTTTTTTAAAGTTGCAAACTAAATATAGCCGGTACTTCATATTACAAAAGAAAAAATTAAATACACTTTATATGTTATTTCGTCACTTCTTTTTAAAAAATTTTGTATTATTTTATGTTATTATTTTTTTGGTAAACTAATGTTTAAGACAAGATTTTTTATGCATAGCACAAAGGGTAACAATTATTTTACAAGCTATAATTATTCGCCTGAAACACTCATCCACATTGAAAAATCTCCTGATAAAAGATACATGACGCCAACGGGACTCGAACCCGTGTCCCTTCGATTTCCGGTCGACAGCTCTGACCACTGAGCTATGGCGGCTTATCTCTTATCCGCGAAATAATTCAATATATACTAGTGTTTCAATTACTGCTTGTTACATTTTTTCACCTGAAAACAACCAACTTTATTTTATATTAGAAAGGCATTGTAAGTGCCTACTCTCTCACTGTATGGCGTCGAGACAAATTGTCTACATTTTTAGGTGAAATACTAGAACTTGTCAAATATTAATTATTATTTTTTTGGTAAACTAATGTTTAAGACAAGATTTTTTATGCATAGCACAAAGGGTAACAATTATTTTACAAGCAATAATTTTTAAATATTATTAATATTTACAATAATTATAAATGTAACAAGCAGTAATTGTTGAATGAAACACAAGTATATATTGAATTATTTCGCGGATAAGAGATAAGCCGCTATAGCTCAGTGGTCAGAGCTGTCGACCGGAAATCGAAGGGACACGGCTTCGAGTCCCGTTGGCGTCATGTATCTTTTATCAGGAGATTTTTCAATGTGGATGAGTGTTTCAGGCGAATAATTATTGCTTGTAAAATAATTGTTATTTTATGTTGGTCGGAATTTCTTGGAAGATCTTCAAAGCTCTGTCTATACATAGTGTTGAGGGACGTACTTGACTTACTTTAACCAGTGATTTCTTACATAATTTTGAGTAAAGATTGTTAATGAAATATTGAAATCCGGTGACTTTATTGGTGTGTTTTAAAAAAAAAAATTTTTTCACGATAATCAAAAAAAAATCTTTCACATTTCGTCAGAGTTCACTCAACCTACTCACCGGCCAAACCTCGCACTCGATCCTAACTGTTTAATACCTACTGATTTTTTTAATGTTTTGAGTTGAAAAAAAAAATTGTTTGGTTGTTCGGTTACTAGGCTGAGTCATCGGACTCTAAATCGAATTCGAATCGGAAAATTTTCATTTACATTTTTTTTACTCCAGATAACGTCAGGAATCACTGGTTAAAATAAGTCAAGTACGTCCCTTAACACCCGGTTTAGTAACGAGTTATGTGATTTAGACTTCTTTTAGATTAATTAAGTTTTTTATTGATGTTTATTGAGTTTTGGCATAAATTCTGAATTTTCTTGGCCATATTACATTTAAGTACACTCTCTCTCTGGTTTCAATCCTGGGATTGGTTTGCAGCAATTTCATCTAATCTCCTCTTCCATTCTTCCCTGTCTTGTGCGGCTCTTTTGAATTCTGCCTATGATGAGCAGCGCACGTCCACCAGCAGGTCCTCCAGGTACTCTCGGCGTGGGCGTCCCCTAGAGTTGGTCCCCTCGGTCATACCCTCCATTATGAGATGCAAGAGGCCTTCTTGTCGTATAACATGGCCGATCCATCTTGCACGCCTTTCGGACAAGGTCCTGAGCAGGTGCCTTCCTCCTTCGATTCTTTGGAGAACCTCCTCATTTGTAATATGGTCTCTCCAGAAAATTCCTAACAGTCTTCTATAGGACCACATCTCAAAAGCCTCTAGTCTCCGTTTATCTCTTTCGGATAGGCACCATGTTTTGCAGCCGTACATCAAGATACTCCATACATAGGTCTTGATGAGGAGTATTCTCAGTTTTAGGTCTATATTATTCGATTAAGTACACTATTACTACATTACTCGTACACTATTTGCTTAAAAGACCCAGAGGCACAATCGACATTAGTATTTTTAATAGCTTTTTTTAAAACTATAACATAAAAATAAATGTACGCGGGGGTTAAAATCGACGAAGCACTACGTCTTGTAACATTGTCAATACGATACCCCAAGTCAACCCCATTGTCAATAAGATACCCCAAGTTCTTTATAACCTTTCAAAAACAGTTTTCAGTTTTCGGCATTTTTTTCAAATGAAATCATTGCTGATATATGTAGCGGTAGCTACTAGAAGGTTCTGAAACAGAGATTTGAGATTTGTTTAGATCCCGTTATGTTTGGTTTGTCTTAAAATCTTTGTTTTTCAAAACTGTTTGGAAAACTACGTATATTATTATAATAACCTGTAATTTGTTATCGTGAACATTTGTTTATCTGATGAATTTGGAACGTATAATAATCAATTTTCGCTCTATAATATAAACTATACTCTCGGACAGCAAAACGTAAACTTTCTGATGTGTTGCTTGTACACAAAATTATGCGTGCATCAGTTGGATACCCCAAAATTTTTATCCAAAACGAACATTAATACGGGATATTTCTCTCCATCACCGCAAACATTAATAAATTGTAATACACACTGCTATAATAATGAACTAGTTATATATTTTTTATTGGTTACAAAGCTGATAATATGATGAAGCCCTTTACTTTAAGTACCAAATCAGTGTGCAGGTGCATAAATTGTTTCTCGACTTGTGTATTCTACCTTCTACCCATTTAACTTGTTTGTCAATTACTTTTATACAATTTTTCTTAGTTTATTATTATTCAATATGCCTACTTCTTAATTATTATTACTCTTCAAATATTCATCTATGTAAGATTTGGACATCATGCCATAGAGAATATAATACATCAATGCATCAGGCCTGTTTAATGCACTAAAATAAATTTTGTAAAAATATATTGTTTAAACGCACCTGTTGTACTAGCCCATTGACGATAACGATTTTAATCTTTCTCTTCTCTTTCGTTCCCACGAAATAAAACACTAGTTTCCTTTATCATTCATTACACATCGTCTGTACACCATTTCTGCAACTTGCAAACAAGCCTTCCCATTACAAACTATCGATAAAAGTAGATAGATTCTATACGAGAGATCGTAATGCCCTGTGACCCGGCCTAACCCGAGATAAACTACTGACCCCAGCTGCTCTGCAACTTCTGCGCTTGCACAATAATATACGTATAGTTGTTGTTGTCGTTAAGAAACCAGATCTTTATAATATTGTTACTGCTCTGGCGATGTTACCTACTAGCATCGTTTAATTAATATTAATTGAACTGGAAAAATAAATCGGGGAGAAATTGCATTATCGTGCAAGCAGGATAAAATCATCGCAAAAATGAAACCTTTTAGTATACAAATAGGTCATCTGCAGGTCACCTACACTCAGGTCAAACCTTTTAGTACACTAATAGGTCATCTCCACCCAGGTCAAACCTTTTAGTATACTAATAGAACACCTGCAGGTCACCTACACCCAGGTCAAACCTTTTAGTATACTAATAGGTCATCTAAACTTAGGTCAAACCTTTAAGCATACTAACAGGTGACCTACACCCAGGTCAAAAATTGCAAGACCTTTCTCAGAGGAACAGTTTGAACCTTACACTTGTTTTTTTCATAGTTTTTTGGTCCAAAAGAATTGTGGGGTATTTCCCAAAGCCCCAACCTTCCTTTTTCCACTTTCCTTTCCTTCGCCCACTCTATTCCTCCTCAAATTGGAATAGACTAGAATAGAATTGTATAGAAATTCAAATTGATAGTCCAGCCGACCACGGAAAGGGGAACAAAATAATAGGCGGCGTGACAGTCTCCCTTTCCCTGAATTTTTATTAAACGAATCTGACAGTATACATGCAACTCGCATTGTAATAATCACTATTTAGTCTTCGAAAGCAAAATCTGCTCACGAATTACTAGTCTTTTTTTACAAGGGCGCGCAAATCGCTGGCATTAAAACTTTACGATAAATCCCATGTCGGGTAAAAAAAAGTACGGTCTTGTTTCTAAAATTGAATATTTTGTTATACTATTTAGTTAGACGCTTTTACAAAGGTGTTATAATTTACTAATTTCACTCATTTTTAGTGTCGCTGCGCCAGGCGGTTCGGTTAAAAATTAACATTCGGATCCTGCATAGAAAATTCGCACGATGGACTGCGCTGCAAACCGTTGCCTTACTTTACCGAACTTACTTTACATAATTGTTGTTTGAAAATGCGCCCTCAACGGCGGTCAACTTACGTCTGATGTCTTAGTTTATTCAAAGCACTCTTGAACCCCCTTGGTTCCAAAAATATGGTCACGTGCTTTGCCCCCAGCTCGTGGAAATGGTACCCAGGTTTTATGTTGGGGCAAGTCTATCAATTTGAAAGTCTATAGGAAATAGGTATAAATCATAATAAATTATCAAATTTGCGATGTATACGTAGATATTTTTTTGTTTTGATTTCGATTCCATCACGTAAAACGCTCCCAATGTCTTATTTTACAAAGATGTTACCGAATTAAGCCAATTTATAGTAATATAACCGGTAACACTATAAGTTTAACAGAAGCTTTAGGTATAATAATTTATTCCACCTTTCTACCCAGTATACACCCACGCATCCAGTAATAGAAGGTGTAACATTTTAGCTATGTATGTATCCGCCCACATACCTGAGTGCAGTGGCGGTTTTCTCTAAAGTGCGTTTGTGAAGTGAATCCCCATTAAAAGGATGAGTTTACAAGACAAACTTGCATTATAATAATATTAGCACATTACGAAGAGCGCGCCATTAAAATTCTGCGTCTGAAATCGACGCGACCGAAAAATACGGTAAAACAGCAACCCGATATTCCCATGCTGGCGTTATAGAATCAGCACAAAATACATCATACAAAAAAACAAATCAAAATAATCCCCCTGACGGTGAAATCTTATAACGGTGACCGGATAAATCATCACAATGATAATTCATCACATCTTTAAAAAGTTATATAAAGTCATGGAAAGTGATGAAACAAAAACTTTATTAACCGGGTTAAGTAGGTTAGGGTAGGTTAGGTTAGGTTAGGTTAGGTTAAAAAAAATCATTGTTTCTAATGACTTTATATTACTTTTTAAAAGTGTGTTGAATTGTCACTGTCTTGAGTTATCATAGAACCCTTAAAACATACGCCAAAACAAGACGATCGTTGTGCGCCGCATAAACTGCATAAATCAAAACAGGCGGATGGTGTTAAGCGGGAATTTAAACCTTATCGCCATCTACGTAAGGGATGTTATTGATAGCGGCTCAATTTAAAGTATTACACGACGTAGTGCATCGCCTTAAATTTTATTCTTCTGTAGCAGTGAATAGTAAATTTTTAAACATTTTTATTTGTTGTACCTAATATAGTAACTTCTCTTGATTTTCTGAACCCCCAGTGAAAAAAACCACGAACTGCCACTGCCTGTGAGTATACGAGTACACCTCCCGTATAGCTAATAGCTAATATCTTATTACACGCTTCCCACTACTTGCACATTATTACTTTGTAAAAGTAAAACTGCTGATTTTGAGAAACTTTATGTATCTATGTATGAGGTCAGCGGAAACCCGGCCGCAGTTTCCTGACGATTATTGTTCGTTTATTTCAAATACCGCAGAAATAACAATAAACAATTTATAAGACTGTGGCAATAGTGGTACCTTTAATGACTGGACAGGTTCTTCAATTGCCTTTTTAAAATTCGTACCACAAGTCGACGACCCATACATACGACTTGCTATATACTCGTATATATTATTCTCATGGAAAAAAAATGGCACAGTAGATACATTTTTAGTATTATTTCACCCGCCATGCTAGGAATGTCCCTGTGTTATGGCGGGTTAAGTTAACAAATTGAAATTTATGCATATAATAAATATTATTAATTTGTACCATTCAGATTTAGTTGTAAATATTTTATATGATAATTTAATTAACCCTTAAATGCATACTGTTGCAAAACTGCAACATACCGTTCAAAACACCTTTAACTCTTTGGTGTATACTTAATGCATGCCGTTTTAGAATTATCAACTTCACGGTAATATATTTTATCGGGTGGCATCACCTTTTTTTTCTTTCGCGAATGTCAAATGTCACTTTTTCTTTAACAAAGTGAAGATTCTCGAAAATTGGTTGGAGGTTAGAATTACAGTTTTGTTTTGCTGTTATTATTTTGATTTTCTTAGGTAAGTAGATACAATAATACAATACTTATATGTAATAACTCGCATTTTTCCGGCACACTTATTAGTTTTGAGAAATGTTTTTAGGTTTTTTATTTTTTTTTCATACGTAAATTATTCATATTAATTTTTATTAAATACATGTTGTAAACCTGAAACAATTTTTTTTAATCAAATATCATTAAAAAATTACAAAAAAATAAAATTCTTTATATTTCATTGCATATGCATGTAAATATACAAAATATATTTTTTTCCAGAAAAATAAATAAATCATGCATTTAAGGGTTAAGAAAATTGGTTGAGGAATGTGAGAGATGTATGAAGGGAGATTAGGTGGTTAGAGTGTACAATGTATGGGTGTTATGATTGAAATCTATTTCAGATGTAAGAATTCATAGCGTTATTTGTGTTTTGAAAGTATAAAGTTGGATTTCAGTTTTTAAATTGTAATAGAGAAGGTTGAAGATTTTAGGAGCTAGGTAGATGAATTGTCTTTGTGCCTATGTAGTATTTAGAATATATGTATATAAATTATCACTGTGTTGAAAAAAATATTTAAACAATTTAATTTTTGGTAAACTTGTTTCCTTTAAATATCCATGTATTATGCACTTTTCCTCCAACCTTCAGTCTTACAATATACCCCCTAATAGGGTATTTTCACTGTTTTCTTTCAACTCTCAAAAAAATAAAGAAAAAGAGTACCACAGTGAAAGTATTTTAATTTTATTTTTATATTGACAAATACATTTTCAATAACGATTTATAATGTGTCATTTTCGATTTGCCGCCAAACAACATGTTCATTTTTTTTTATTTGTGGATTCGGCGGGCGGCGTTGACGTCGGGCATAGTTGGTAACAGCCGTCTTACCAACCAGTGGCGGTTTCTATGGCATAATGACGTTGTAGCCAGTTGGAACCGTTTCGGGATGTGCGGTTTTAGATCGTTGTTGAAATCAGTAGTTATGAATGAAAATATCAAAATGACATATTCTTAGTGCGATATACATAATCAGAAAAATATACTTAAAATCTTCCATAGAATTTAACTGTATTCGTAGTTTGTGAAAATACCCCATTGCGGATGTTTAAACAAAAACAAGTCTATGTTACGAACGCTAATTTATTTTTAGGCATCTTCATAATGACACTGAGGTAAATTTCTCAGTATTACGTCACTTATAATGGCGTGCGTGTCTCTCAAAACGCTGAGAACTTGTTTGTTTTCCCTTTGTAGAGTAATTATTATATCAGTAATGAAGAGAAATGCTGTAATTTCTTTGAATATTCATAACTGTTTCTTGTTCGTACCATAATTATTTAGTTTATCTTAACCGAGTAACGAGTCGTGTGGAAGTGGAGAGGGGCCTACCTACCTACACCCAGTGCTTATCCTGATATGGCTTTATACCTCACTTTCTATTCTCTGTACTCTCGACCTCGGCAATTGTATTTATTTACCCGAGTCCGAAGTTCTCTAAAGTGTACTTTTGCTTCCATGTTATTATTTGTAAAGAGAAAGTTGTCACAGGAGTATTTTCGTTTATTCCTTTAATGGATCGATTCCAATCATAGAATGCTAAAAAATATCATATACCTAACACTTGAACACTATAAAGGTTTGAAGCACCTCGGTGCTTGAAAGTATACTTTTAATTATTATAACCTTTCATTATTACGACGGGTTGTTTCTCAGAATTTGAACAATTCATCAAATTTAAATGTTAATTTTCAAGTTCTGTAAAGGTTCTATTCAAGTTCTGTTATTATATCATTCTTGGCCAGTTGTTTAGCTGAAATAATAACATAACTTAAATAAAGCCTTTATAGAACTTGAAAACAACATTGAAATTTCATAAATTGTTCACATTCTGTGAAACAACCCGCCCTTCTAGAAGTAGAGCTTTTAGTGAATCTATTTTGAATAAACCTTTTTGCTGAAGTAGTGTCCTTTAGTGAACTTGGATAAAATTCTTAATATATCGGAACACGTGTTCATGCACCGCATTTGCCTTGATAATATATAATCACGAAATATTATGAATTTTATTAGCACGTGTTCCGACATCCTAACAATATATTTTACTAAAAGTTTAATAGGAAACCAATTAATTCACTCGTAAGGGCCTGAAATCCCGTTTTTAACCGGATTACAAATAATTTGAAGATATTCTCAATAAATTAGCCCTTACTCTTTTTTCTCCGTGTGCGTACAGTGTACATAACTCTTTTGGCTACTTTCGATAAAAGACGAATTTTTTACCAATACTCATTTATTCATCACGCATAACACAATTTATTTCAACAAGTAATAATTTGAAGAGATTCTTAATAAATTAGCAATTATCATTTTTCTCCAGGTAAAACGTAGAAGTAACGAAATGGAAAGAATTAAAAAGATAAAAACCTGTACAAACTTTGGCGAAAATGCCCAGATACATGATTTATTCGACTATTAGATTCCCACGGTCCGTGGTTACTCCGCGGAGTGGTAATATCCGACGCACCTACATATATTTTTATAAATTATATCTCATAGCTATACTATGAGATATAATTTATTTACTAAGGTCTACCGGTGCACTTTGCCGAGACGACCGACGGTGGGTGAACAACCCGTGAGATAAAGATACGCCTGGAGCGTTCGAAGAATGTCATTATGAGCTCCGTCCTCGGATAAAACTGTAAATGTGACTCTTTCTTATGATAATTATTATCCTCGAGGTACATTTTTGATTGAATTACGGTGTATTGTTGTTCCTACTAATTATTATGATCGGTGAAAAGTATTTTTGCTAGTGATTACAGTACAGGTTTGGACCCTTTGCCCACATTTCAAGTATATAATATGTCTGATGTTTATTAATTAAAATACGATTTTATTTATAAGGCGTTTATTTTTCACTTGTTACACGTTCAAGGGAGAGTGTCAAGACGCCAATAGCACGGCACGCACAATCGTATATTTTTATAATAATATTATGTAATTTAATCGCCGAGTTTGAAACGTAACTTCCAGTAATAAAAACAAAAAAATCAATTTGTTCTGAAAAAACACGAAAATAAATAAATAGTTACTGCTAAGTATTCTATTTCTCCAATATGTTTGGACCCCGTTGTTTACAGTAAAAAGAAGCACGACAATTTGGTTTTTCTGCCGTGCTATTTTGATCTACGTATTTTTTCCATTCAGTGTTCTGGGTAAATATAACCTACGTGCTAAAAGCAGCGTTTCTACGTTTTACATAGAATTTTCCTTTATCACGGCATATTATTGGGAAGGTAATAAATAGACTAATGCATACGCGGCATCATATGTAGTTACGTATTGCGCCATTATTGCAGTCACAAAATACATAATCAGTTATTATTATAATTATCACAGTATACAACAGTATACATAACTCTGCAAATAGAAATAACCGATCAATTGGGTAATTGGCTGTATCTAAAGCAAAATGATAAATCACTGGGAAAAATAATGGTGTTTACTAAAATCCAATCTCAGCTAATTATCTATGATTATAATATTGTTATGATTGTTTACAATAATCAAATATCCTAGTAGGTACTTACAGAAGCAAACTAAAATCAAAAACTAAAATCAAACTGAAAAGGACCTCCAGTATATAATAATGTACAGTACAAATTCAATAAACAATCGCAAAATATCAAACAAATCCCAATTTAACGCTATTATTAATTTATTATTTAAGTAATATATTTATTTTATTTTCATCAGCCCATGGTGAAATTGAATCCAAATCGCTTTGCAATTTTGTCATAAATCTTCATAAGTAATTTGAGATCGTCAGCAAAAAGCAGGCAAGTGGCATATTTGATGCAATCTTGAATGTCATCAATTAAAATTATAAATAGTGGCCCTAGGTTTGACCCCTGTGATACTTGAGGGAATGCAGAAACATATTATACATATATTATATTTATTTATTTATTTTTTACATTTGTTAAAAAGTAATTGGTGTGAATTATAAATTGTAAATTTGGTCAAGTTTTTTTTTAGTACGTTAATTTTTTTTAAAGTAATTTTTGTAAACGTTCAAAACATACAAGAGGTAAATTATAAAGCGAAATGATAACATTATACAAGAAAAATGTATAGTGGTAAAACATACAGAAGAAAAACATAATAAACTCGTAAGATTAACTTTGTTAGATTGCAGCATTTTATTCATATTTTTCCTTCCCGTGTCCTTAATCCAAGTCTTAATACTTATTTTAAAGTGGGTATTTTTTTAATGGTTTTTATTGCAAGAGGGAGGATATAAAATAGTTTTATACAGAAATATTACAAATTTCTTTTCCCAAAAATCGTTTTAGTTGTAGGTCGGTGAAATGAATTTTGTAATGAGGATCTTGTGAATCGGCTCAAGTTTGCGTGTGTAAAGTTATCCTGGTTTATGAATGCATAAATTAAAATATCTTTTGAACATAATTGTTTCACAGACATTACACTCAGGGAAATAAAAAGATAGTCTGTAGGGGTTCTGATGGGGACTCTCAAGTATAATTTTCAAAATTGCCTTTTGTGCTGTGAGGACTGGTTTTGAAATTGAGTCGCACGAACTTCCCCATCCGATAAGACCATATCGTACATGAGACTGGCCTATGGCGTAATAAATTTTAATTAGTTGGTAATAATAAATAAACTCGTCCAAACTTGATCCACTATCAAAACGCGATGAACGATGCGCGTAGATCGGATTCGTTAGTCTTAATTAGAACGTTTGGAGAGTTGGAGGTAAAAAGCGAAACCTATTTTTTCGCTTAATGTCTCATCTGAAGACCAAATCATCAATGTCGAATTATTATTTAATTGCCCAGTCTATGTATTCTCTCTATAACAGAATTGAACACGAAGTTATTTTTGTGAAATAATACATTATATCTAGTATGCTTCGGATTGCATGTAAAGACATGTTCATAGCGTCAGGACAGTCAAATCTTGAATTAACAATTTTATACAATAAAAGGAGATTAAATATTTTTCGTCTTTCAGATAATTTAGATAAATTGAGTTTACTTCGTAAGTCTACATAATTGATTTTATTTACAAGAATACCAATTTTTAAATTAATAAAGCATAAAAAAATCGATTTGGAAGAAATGAGAGTTAAAATCAGGAGAAAAAATGCATGAATTATATACTACTTGACTTCTAACCAGATGTGTGTAAAATAAATAATGGTTTTTAGATTATAAAAGTCTTATAAAACACGGTTTTTCTAATATTAAAAGTTTTATTCGATACGCTTAAAGAAAATCGTTCCACTTAGTTCGCTTCAATCTTTTCCCATCACTAACCATCCTTCCGACTGAACTGACGCATGACGGTTAAATGCACTGAAAAACAATATTGATTTAGTACGTGACTCGATAAATACTCGGTTCGCGGTACACTCGTTCTTACTCGAACTTCAGTCCACCAATTGCTAATTAATCATCATTATTTGGCAACGGTTTTTTCTGTCAAGCGAATAAAATGCTGTTATGATGATTTATTTCTTATTGCGTCAAATTTTTACCAGCGGTTTTTTTCACTTTTCACATTATTTTGTTCCCTTTTCAAAGTGTAATTTAGTCACTAACTTCTTTAAATATCGCTTTTCAATAGTACTATATCCAGAGTGGTAGATACTCTCAGTATCGCCCTGGTTAAAGTCCACCATTCAGAATCTGAACTTTTTTGAAATGGCATTAGCCGTGTTAAGTTAGGTTAGGTGTTTGACCGGCAAGTGGCTAAGTTGGCATCGCTTCTGGTTCCCACCCAGGCGTCATTAGAAATGTGGCGAGAATGTTTGTCTTTCTTTTTACAAAAAAAGTATTTAGCAGATCGGAGTAGCTGGGTATATTTTTTCCATCTTCAACACACAAGCCCATAAGCATTAGAGGTAAGGAGATATTAATATTTTAAGGACTAAAATAGACAGCATTGGATAGATAGAAAGAACCAACCGTCAAGCAATAATGACTATAAGCAATGAGGATAAAATAATAATAGAGCAAAGTTAAAGTGAGCAAAATTTATGTTCTGTACAGTAAAGCGCCCTTGAAGTGGTATTTCCAAAATGAAAGGACTAAGATGTAGGTATTATTTAATGATTGGTATTTACAAACGCCCTTGAGGTGATATTATTTCACAAAATTATTTAAGGCCGGTAGAAGGTACTAGGATTAAACTGTCGCAAGGACATAGACAAATAATCAGTGCCTATCCTACCTTATTTGCATTTGAAACTTTATTAAATAATTGCAAAAAATAAATCGAAGTTCCAGCTACGAATTGCACCAGCGCCGCGCCCGCCTCAACAACCGCCCTATGTCAAATGTCGCCAACGTCAGATTAAATTTTTCAACGTTTTCATACTGCGCATAATATTATATATTGAGCTGTACGCGCATTCACGTGAAGACTCGCTTGTGTTAATATTTTTGATAGTGTCTAACTCTAGGCAGTGCTTTTTAGAACAAATTCAATAGCAATTATTGACCGATCTGTTGGTACCTACATCTGTTAATTAGTAATAAGTTTTTAATGAGTTGACTTTCTTCCGTGATTCCGTCTTCCGAAATTTTTTGTCTTTTTTTTATTTATCTGAACAAATAACGGAAATTTTAACCCTTGAAACGTGAGGTAGCGAAGGAAATGTCTGTTTAACCCCTAAAGCCTCTGGCATTTTGCCACGTACCTTAGGAGAACTGTCAGAGTACAGATTTCGCTGTAGCTTACCGATGGTTTTGATTGTGATTACTATACTTTATACGAAACTAAGAAACATATTTACTCAGACAAAGGTATTATAAAAGTTATTATCATTTCACTTTTTTCGTATTTTCGTACCCTTCAGTACTTTCAACACTTTTGTTCAGTTTGCAATGTTTTATGTGTATTTCAAAATTGTTATTTACATTTTTTTTCCGTATAAACAAATACTGTTTAGAAATTAAATAAAATTTTCTTTCCTAGCTTATTAGATTTACCGGATTAAATCATCTAAAATAAACATAACTATTTCTAAATAATAAAATTTTAATCACATGTGAAAAATGTTATCAAAAACGCTAACCACATTTTTACTTAATTTTTTACTCCAATCGTAGAAAAATTGAGGTTAACACCCATTCTTAGCGAAAGGTTAACTCTATGCACGCCCACTGGTCATGAGTACAAAAGAAACCTTTCGGAAACTAGTTCTATAAGGGTACGTATACATTTACGAACCGAAACGCGAACCGTACCACGAATTACGGGAAAGGAACGAATCAACTGCAAGCGGCGTTTCGCGCAATTTGTGTTTGCTTCGTTTCTTTCCCATAGGTTGAGGTTCAGTTCGGAAGTTCAGCTCGCGGATGTATACGTAGCACTACAACTCACCAAAAGGTAAAATGTTAGTTTCATGCTACAATAAATGCTAGGATTTACACATCGAATGTTCAAGGTCTTTTGTATGCAACAATGCCATCATATCTAGGTAGCTCTCAGTGAGAAAATTATGATTTTACGAAATACTAAAACATGAAACTCTTTTTTTATGAACATATTTACGCTACTTAATTAACTAACTAACCATCACTCCGTTTCTCCGCAGGGATAGGCAGAGAGGACGGACCGCCAAACATCTCGGTCTTGGCACACACTCCTCGCCTCATTCACATTTATTACTCTTCTTTTATTCCGACTCTCGAAAAAAGTATCAGGTTCATTTGATCTTGCCATGTCTTCCTCGGGCGTCCCCGACTTCTCCAACCATTCAATTCCAAGACATACATTGTCCAAACACTTCTTATTTTTTCATCCATTCACTTTTACTGTAAAAAAAACTACATTTTATTCAATTTTCCAAGTCGTGAAAATCGTTAGTACCCAATTAAAAGACATTTTTTGTCAGACGATTAATTTTCTAAGAATATGCTTTTCAGCCGTGTAAAGAAGGACAACGTTCTAACTCCCCAACAAAGGAAATAATATGAAATAACATTTAGGCTGGGTTTTTTGGATTTTTTCGCGAAACTAATACCTAGTACTTACGCCTTATATTCGAGATTTTGAGGCGTTTTATGTTAAGAGATGTCAAAACAATATGCGCATCTCTTGGAGCTCGTTCCGCCGAGATATCGGTATCTGTTGGTGTTGAAATACTGTTATCTGGTCTCAGCCACGTCTGTGTTGGTGTTTGTGTGAATCCCCATGTATGCGGGTATCCGTGTACCGTGTATAGTGCGTTAGGCTGGGCCGTCAAAACTTTTTGTTCGAAACCTAATTTTGTAATATACATTGATGTATTAAATTTAGATGAGACATGAAGCGAAAACATTGGTTCCGCTTTTTTTACCTCCAATTGACCTCCAACTGACCTCCAACTCTCCCAACGCTCTAACTAAAACTACCTAATCCGGTATATGCGCATCGCTTATCACGTTCTAATTGTGGAACAAGTATTAATATTTGTACGCAGTTGCGCCTTTAATTATAGCTCTATGATAATACATAGAACTTCAGACTTATGTGGAATGCTTCGGGAATCCAGATTCATTACCAATAATAGTATTTGGATGATTTTTATAGCGCCGTTCTTGTGCAAAATCACCTCAAGGACGTTGTGTACAAGTATATAATACAATTCTTCAATGATCTATGTTGTTACTAACTATACATGGAGATAATATATAATACAATACTTACCTGGTAGGTCACTTGAGATTAACAGTTAATTAACATTAACTAATTGTTTATTAGCGAAATTTAGTTACAGGATTTAGGAAATAATTGGATATAACCAGAGATGTGCAAAATGGGTACCCAAAACCATTTGAAATGCAAAATGGAAATGGGTCAAAACTTTTCCATTTGAAAATGCAAAATGCAAAATGGTTTTTAGAAAAGCATTTCAAATGCAAAATGCAAAATACCTATTTTCAAAATGCATTGACAATGCAAAATTGTTTCTCAGGTCAAACAGTTAAAATAATTATAGAATTTTTAAACAATTTTGTCATTTAGTAATGTACATCAATGTAGAACAAATATATTACATGATGGTCAATCCAAAAACACCACGACTACAGATTATGAAACCACAAAAAAATTGCGCGGAACTAATGTTGCCAACGTAAAAACATAGAAACTGCTATCTAACATTTAATATTACAGCGTCATGGCCCCATGTTCAGTATTTGAATCAGTACTTTTTGTAATGGTATCACTCAATTGCCAGGGCTCTTACCAGGGAGCAACTTGACAAATGTAAATTATCTCTCATAGCGAGGTTGAGGACCGACTGATATTTGGGGCTTATGAAAAAAAGATGAGTGGAGATAGTAGGAAGAATGTTGCAAAAAAGCATTTAAAATGGAAAATGCATTGAGAAAAGCATTTAAAATGCAAAATGGTTTTTAGAAAAGCATTTAAAATGCAAAATGGAAAATACCCATTTTGCATTTTGTATTTCCATTTAAAATGGATTTATTTGAAATAAAGCACATCTCTGGATATAACTTGTCTTTCTGTCAGGATTGGTATATTTAATTTAAGGGTATGACAGCTTAAAAAGGTAAGTTTTTAGTTTAGACCTGAATTCTGTTGGACTTGTTGCGGATCTTAGTTCTGGAGGGAGTTTATTCCAAGCCTTCGGCGCAGATATTCCGAAAGGGCGATCATCAAACTTAGTATTTGGTTTGCGCTTAGGTTCCATCAGTCTGCCTACAGCTGCTGATGTTGCTGATCTAAGAGTTGACTGAATGTGAATTGTAGAATGAGTAGGGGACGCACGAGGAAGACATGGCACAATCAAGTGAACTAGATACTTCTGTCTGGTCGTGTCAAGAGTCGGAATAACAGAAGAGTATGTATGAATGTTAATGAGGCAAGTTGTGTATGCCAATATTGGCGGTCCATCCTCTCTGCCTACCCCTGCGGTGATGGTAACATAGTTACTACTCTACTTGTCCCATATTCAAGCTTTTAATTCTTGACCATGAATTTTTATATTCTAAATAATTACAAGCATCTTTTGAGACCTCTAAAAGAATGATATCTCTTAAATAAATCTCTAAACATTATAAAACAAAGTCGCTTTCCGCGTCTGTCTGTTTCTGCGCTTAGTTCTTCTAAACTATGCAACGGATTTTCATAGGATTTTAGAGATTTTTCATTTAGAGATTTTTTACGGAATGTTTATAATTTTTTTTTTTTTTTACAGTGAATGCCTCACAAGAGTCCCAACTGCTCCCGTCTGGAGCCAGTGAGACTATGGCATCCCCGATTGGGGGATGTTTTGAGGCTGAAGGTAAGCGGGGAAGGGAAAGAGGAAGGTGGGGAAGTACCTGGCTATTCAGATTTAGTCACTAAACACGGCTAAAGCCATTTGGAGCAACGTTTCAATTCTGAATGGTGGTCTTACACCAGGGCGATACTGGTAGTATCTTCCACTCTGGAACGTGCCGCAAATATACTATATATATTATTTTAATTAATTAATTGTGAAATAACACAAATTAATCAAATAAAATTTATTTGCGCACGCCGGGTTCGAACCCGCGACCTTCGGAATGGCAGTCCAATGCGTTACCACTGGACTATGCCGGCCGTCAGATATATGCATATTATATTTATAGAATGCAGAGAAAAGAGATATTGTGTCAACGCTTTATTAGCAGCAGACACATACCTGGACGGATGACGAACCTCGTGCTGGCACTGTTGGTGGACGCGGTGGAATCTCTCGCTGCAGCAGCTGGTCCAGTTTCTACACCACCTAGGATTCTTGCTGCAGAGTATCCATCTTCTATCTTCTTGTCACCTGTTCCTGTACTTATTTTTACTTAAATTAACTTCACTTTATTTTACTTTGTAATATTTATATATTTTTTAATACCTGCATCAACTGTAAAGCGCCCCTGAGGTGATATCTCACAAAAGCGGCGCTATACAAATTTTCCAATAAATAAACTCCGTACTTTGACTGTCCACCCTTGTGTACAGGTTTTCCGGCTAGTTCACCCACACTAACCTATCGCAGGTATAATAATTTGTGTGTATTATGTAGTCTCGTGTGTGGGAGTTTCGTTTGAGGGTGTGTGTGTGTGTAAGTCTCGTAATATTCTCATTGTGTCAGCTGTCTTCTGTCTGCACTGAATAATTTATACGCTACGCAATATATTTATAATATTACACGAACTGGTTGTCGCAAGACGTGTTTGGTTGGTTATTATTGAATCGATAAGAAACAAAATCGATTTAATGATTAGATACGATTTTTCTCTAATAAAAACCCCGTCACAACACATTAAAAATGCTTTATTTACATTCCGATAAAAAAATAAAAACTTAAATAAATTTCTACCGCTGATAGCTCCGAAGTAACTTGTAACCTCTCTCATTCTTTCTTATTACGACAGATCTCTTAGCGGCAGGATCAAATTGCATCGGCAGACAAGGGATTACGGTACTACCCGTCATTTTTTTTTGTTGTATTAAATTTTGGAAACACTTTCATCAACTTTTTCGAGGTGAACGCTCTTTGTGGGCATTAGTTCGATTACACCGTTGATGGTGTAAAAGCATTTGAATTTACAAAGCGTGGGTGATATGAGTTATAAGCCATTGATAATATCACTCTCTCATTTGTTTTTGATCGGCCCTTTATAGTTATTATTTCCCTTCCGCATTGAACACAAAGAGATCTCGCACGTGGCCTACGGTTTCCCGCTCTCTTTGTGCTGCCTCCCCCTCGCACTCCCCCGCCACCTCGCCTCCGCTGTCCTCTGACAGGCCCCTTCACCTCCCCCCCCCGTGCGCTTCCGCGTTCCGCCCGCCTCTCCATATGTTCGGAGCAGTTCGTAAACACACGATCAGCTGTTTCGTTCTTCGGTTCTTTGTGCCCTCAAAGTAGCGACGAGCGAGTACCGAAACCAAACAGAAAACAGTACGCAGCCGGGATCGAGGGAGGAACGTTGTGTCTTCCTGCGCCTCTGATACTTTTAACACGTAAAACAAAAACAATCGCCACGATATTCGACTGTTTTGGAACGAACGATAGAAACAAACGACCAATTTAGCTGATACGCTTCTGTTTATATAGCGAAACAAAATCGTTATATCAGCAACAGGGTGATTTCTTATTTTTTCATTGTTTTTTTATATCGTGTGTGGCAGTGTTGTGATTCTGTGTTGATATTATTATTGTCGTTTTCACGTGTCGATTGGCTGTTGATTGTTGATATTGCCATCGGTGAAATTGTTGTGCTTTGTCGTGCCTAGCAATAATTGAAAAGAGTGCACGCTAGTCTCAAACGTGAAATAAAATCGTATTCGTTCGTGCACTTTTGTGAATTTTCCCAATTTCTGCGCTGGTGACAGATTTATAAGGTGAGTACCTAATTTCCCAATACTGGCGGCTCGCGACTTTTAAAGTCAAAGTTGCTAAGATTACAAAATACTACTTTATTGATGCTGTTGTAAGTGAAAACTATTTTTGGGAAAATTTTGCCTTTTCAATCTTAGCACTCTGGCGTACTTAAAAGTCACAAGCCGCCAAATATTTCCCAATAAAACTTCCGTTATTCGTTGGAAAAAGACAATACAATACCACAAGAAATTCCTGTGTACGAATTTATTAAAATTATTTTACAACTGACAGAAAACTGGATACTTTCTCAGCGTATTTATATCAAGAACAATGGTTGATATAAATAAATTTTGTAAACATTTTCTTTGTTCATGTTTTATAATTACGTTTTTACCTTCTGGATAGAGAATTGTTTTTTAAATAACCGATAATAATCATAATTGACGGCCTCCCTGGTCGAGGGTAAGGCTCTGGACTAGCATGCTAATCCTGGCATGCGCAAGTTAATTTTATTTGTTATATTGTGGTATTTCACAATTTATTTATTATTTTAAATCAATATGTAGTGTAATTGCGGCTGGTTCCAGAATTGAAAATACTCTCAGTATCGCCCTGGTGTAAGACAATCATAATGGCTTTAGCTTTGTTTGGTGACCAGATATGAATATCTAGGTACTCCCCCACCTCCCTCTTCCCTATCTTCTTCCCATCCCAATACCTTTAACCTTATTCTTTACCCCAATTGGGGATGCCATAGTCTCACTGGCTCCAAATGGTTGGAAGCAGTTAGAAGCAGGGGGCGGTATTCACAAAAAAAACATAATATTTTTTTCAGTATTCAAGGCCAGACTATTTTTTTATTTTATAGTAGGAATTGGTTTATTTATTATTATTTTTTATATAATGTTGACAAAAAATTATTCCATAAAATATAATCATTTTTTTAGATTTGTTAGACTGTTTATTCATAAATTTTTGTTAGGCTTGAGGTAAATAAATATACTTGAAAATCATTCGACTATTCCACAAAAAGTAGCCAATAACACGAAAGTTTAAATAGTTGAAGGTAGCTATTAGTTCCTAAAGGTACGGGCAGTAACCTACCTTTATATGATTACAAGTCTCCATCGACCTTCAAAGCCTCTCGGAATTTTACGAATTTCCCTACAAAAGGTTCTCTTTTCGAATGCGGTAAGTCTACCCAGTATTTGGGTCGACTATAATAATTATTAGGAAGAATTTGAATGTGGATTACCGACGTTGCACAGTGGGAGAAATCCGATACTAGGACCAAATAACTCGGCCTATTGCACGGAATTATTCTTTTTATTGCGATTTTATGATGTTATTTCTAACTTTATTACATTTTATGGAGGTTTATTTTATAGTAATGTTGTACAAAAAATATATTAGGAAAGCCTCAGATTTTTTTTTCTTTTGATGGATAGTCTTACCTACAAATTTTGAAATTTTTGGTAAAGCTATAAGATACTTTCAGGAACATCTTTTCCGTCCATGCTGCAGTAGAGATCTTAGTCGTACATTTCTCTTCACTTTGCTGAGATGTCTGATTCCTGTAAAAATGATTGTGCAATATATTATTATTATATTATGCAAGTTGTTAGTGCAGTTAAAATAAATTAGACGTATGTATGAAAAATCCTACGCATTTAAAAAAATATTCCGGGGAACAGGCAAATAAGAACATCTCAATAATATTAGTATGTACCCTGAACTTTAATATTCACACACAAGAAAAAAATATATTTCACAAAATCATTAAATAAAATCCTTTTTAAGATGTATGAAGAATTACGACTGAAAACGTTACCAAACTCGTAGTAACGACATACCTATGTTTGACTAGTCCTCCCTAATTACTCCGGGCACTAATAGCTTTTATTTGAATTAAAATTTGCTTATCAGTTATCCAATAAATATATTAGTTGCGTTTTTCAGAATTTGTCACGAATAGTTGGTTCCCAGAATCAGACTTTCTCCCACTGTGCGTTGGCGGATTGTTTATGTCGGTTTTTCAGTGGTTTAAACTACACCCTTCCTAGAACAAAATCGTTCAACCTTTTTTTCCTGTAGTACCAACCTGTGGTACACTTGAAAACATCCTCATCAATATTTTCTAATGCAATATCGATTCGAATTTACAGTTTTTTTTTTGTAAATGTTTTATACATTTTGGTAATTGAAATTTTTCCTTTGCTTTAGCACTTTAAACGATGCACACAAACAATCTTATATAAAATATGTATTAGAAAAAAATGTACTATGTACTTTTTAATTTTTAAAATACGTAAATATGAAAATTCCTTTGCCATACAGCAATATCTCTAGAACTACGAACTCAAGTGGAAGTCATGAAATTTGGACAGCTTTACTGTCTGCAAATATTTTCATTTCATTTTCGTCGTTCGCCATAAAGCTTTGATATGATGTTTTAGCTGTCAAAAATAATAACAAGAAGCAATTATGTAAATTTGAGATGACTCCATTTCACCACAATCTTTGTAAATGCACAAAATTTGTTCGGTAAATTCCAGGGTTTGAAAATCACTTTCGCGGAATTTTATTTCGGTTTCCGCGAAAAGCTCACTCAACCACTGTAAATTTATTTGGCAAATCCACTTCCATAAGTTTGTGGTAGTTGTTAGTAGTACCCGAATTCCTGAAATCTGTACCCAATATTTATGTTACATCGTCCCACACTGTCAGTAAGAGTATTTTATTATCTAAACATTTTCCTGCTTTGGACATTGAATATAAACATAAAAATAAATAAATTATAAAAATGTATTTTTTCTTGGATTTCGACCCCTCCTACGTTAACTATCATATCTTAAAAATCTCGATTGTTGAGGAGAGCAGTTTAAAGTGTATTTTTAATGATACTGTGTCAATAATCCTAACGGTTTTTTAGGACAAAAAAATAAGACACATATCTTATAATACAAACCGCCCGGTTACGGTAAATGAAATTGTCTTGTTTTATATCCAAACTAAATACACGAAAAACTCTAAATGACCATTTTGTGGGTTACGATCGTTGATGTATTATACCAAATGGTTACGATAATTTACGTAGAAGGGGTCCGTCTGTCGAATGTTTATTTTTCTGATGTACATTTAAGAATGATTGAATGAAAATACAACCTCTTTCAGCTATCGGGAGATAGTTCCCTCTACGACTCCCTTTGAGATATATATTTTAAATAAAATAGATTAATTGTTATAAAATGTCGAATTATCGATAATTTCCGAATTAATACTTCACGAAGTTGATAATAATTGATTCCCACTGCTAATATCGTGTCCTGTGAATTGGATGAAATTGATACTTGATTTTATCGGCCCGTTATGCCGTTTGAAGGATCATAAAAACAGGTTTTATAACTTTCGCATATAATTAGATGATTTTATAGTAGATTTAATCTTTTCATTGCGTTGAGTCATCGCCAGAAGGACAGATGTACTTCTCGAGCTTGCTTTTAGACGGATAGTAAGCGAAATAGTTGATATTATCTCCATATCCACTGAAGAGATAAAGTCTAGTATTCACGGGTGAACATAACGTCGGAGGCCGAGTCATGCTCGTGAATACTACACTACTAAAAACCGATGCACATACGAGTATTACACATGTGTGTTAGGGGTGCGTCTGGTGTGCCTGAAATAACCTAAAACTAAAAACTACAGACTTTTAAAATCAGTGTATTTCTCACTATGCCAATCACACATAGAATACGGTAGAATTAACTTGGGGTAATACTTCTTCTAGTGCCCTCGACCCCATTATTAAAGCACAAAAATTAATCATAAAAATAATTCTCAAACTTCCTCTTTCTACCAGCACTGATATTATCTTCAATACTATCAACGTTATGGACATAAAACAGTTCTTTGCAAGATCCATCTCGATTAATTTACACCAAAACAGCAAAACACTATACAAACCAACTCAAACGATACACGATACCCGAGCCAAAAACAAAGAACTCCTTTTGCTAAAACCACCTTTGGGCAAAGACATTTAAAATACATAGCTTGCTAACTATACAATACCAGCCACTATTAGACGAACAGAGTCAATGACCAAATTCAAACATGAAATAAAGAAATGGATAACAAGTATTGGGCGTCCCACTATCACAAACATATGTAAACCAAATTAAACGTAAACAGTAACAACAATTCACATACAAAATAAAATAATAGATTCAATAATTTTATAATAGCCCCTTTGTAAGTAATCTTTAAGTACCTGGATACGTCTGTCTCGACACAGGTGTACCCTAGTGAGACAGATGTCGAAAAATTTATGTAAAAAACATTGATAAATAATTTTTTTTTTAAAACCTACATTTTCGTTACTTTGTAAGAAATGTGATTCAAATTTTTCCGTCATGGAAATTTATTCTTAAAGGCGATGCCATACGTAGTAATGCAAAATCATGTGTTTTTGGTTTGAAAATTTGGTCGCCTAGAAATGTTTCAGATGCTTTAATTAAATACTGCGAGTAGAATTCTTTTTATAAGAAGTCTTTTTATAAGCCCAGAAAAAAATAATGTATAGGCCTATGAAAACTGCTTTAAAGATTCAAAATCTCCTACTTACGAACCCATTTTCGGTTATGATTTTATTGTATAATGTGGCAAATTAAGTTATTTATAAAATGATCGGAAAAAAATTAAATATTTATGCCTGAACATCCACAAAATAAAATAAAAATCTTTTTGGCCATGTTTTTTTCTTGCATAAATCAAAACAGGCGGATGGTGTTAAGCGGGAATTTAAACCTTATCGCCATCTACGTAAGGGTTGTTATTGATAGCGGCTCGATTTAAAATATTACACGACGTAGTGCATCGCCTTAACAGATAATCAATTTATTTGGAGTCTGGGAGCCTGTGCAGTAGTCGTCATGACTAATCAGTTTATTTGTTAAAATATTTTCCGTAATCGTCGTCTCTAATCAGTTTAATTGTTATAAAATATGCGGTAGTCGTCGTGTCTAACCACTTTATTTTTTATAATATATGCAGTAATCATCGTCTCTAACCAGTTTATTTGAAATAAAATACGTGGTAGTCGTCGTCTCTATCTAGTTTGTTTGTTATAATATATACGGTAGTCATCACTACGACACGTGTCACCAGTTTGTTATAATATATGCGGTAGTCGTCGTTGCTTGCCAGCTTATTAATATAATATCTCCGGTAGTCGTCGTTCCTAACCAGTTTATTTCTTATAATATATGCGGCAGTCGACGTACCTAACCAGACGTGTGTATCTTTTGCATTTAAAAATAAATTGAAGTTGAAGCAAAAATCGCCTTAAAATCGGTACAATGAAAGCGCTTCATTGTTACGAGTCGTAATAACTGACTCGTACCAATTCTTAACGTGTGATTTTATTTGTCATAAATGTCACCATTTATATAGACGAAGATTGATAAATCTCCCGGTCGCGAAAAGGCTTACTTTGTGGCTCAGTTGTTCTGCACCCCGTTGCCTGATGGGCGCTTACGACAGTCAAAACTGAGTGAACGCTCAATTTAAGTCACAATTTATCGTTATCGGATGCCTAGGACCAAGCGATGCGAAGCTAACTCATTTCCAATTTTTCAGAACCAATTGCAATAACGCAGAATGTATAAAACGATAATTTTTCCTATATTAAATTTTTGGTAAGATTTTGACTCCCATGTTATTGATGCCGATATTCCCGCAAAAAAACTACGAGCACGTCACTTTGACAGATCGGCGCTTAGCGAGTAATCCATGCAGATGGAACATACAAATTAATTTGAACCGCGACGGTCAGCGATAAAAGCAAAATACGTTATAATCTACGCGTTCGTAGATGGCGTTAATTTAATTAATTCTTTTTAAGAAAATACAATTTTGACAAGTTATGCTTTAAAATATTAAGACTAATTATTTGTATGCACCGGTACAAACGCAAAAAGAATATGAATAAATAGTTTTGTCCGGACATAAACTCAATTCTTTCAAAAAAGGCATATAAATACAATGTTAGATTAAAACACCGATACAACTAACTAACTAACTAACGAACCATCCCGCCGTTTCTGCAGAGATAGGCAGAGGACGGACCGCCAAACAATTCGGTCTTGACACACACTACTTGCCTCATTCACATTCATACATCGTCTCAAACATTCTATTCTATTGTTCTGACTCTTGGCTCTACTCAAGTGTCTGATTCACTCTATCGTATCATGTCTGCCTCGGGCGTCCCCGACTTCTGCTACCATTCACATTTAATAATAATAATATTTGGCTAATTTGTAAAGCGCCGTTTTCGTGAGAAATCACCTAAGGGCGCTGTACAAATATATTTCTTAAATAGTTAATACTAGAACTACTAACTTATCTCTAAGACTTATATCTAGAGACTTACGACTAAGGCCTATAACTACTATCTTAATGACATATATACGAGTATTTACATATTTAGCAACTTACAACTAAAATTAATATCAATAATCTAATCTTAGTAACGCCAGAAAAAGAAGGAAGTTCTATTATATTAGGGTGTTTTTATTTTTAGCTGGATATATATGTTAAATGAATGAAATTAATGAATAAAATCAATCGTCAATCAAACGCATTTAGATAATTCATCTGCCAACAATTAAATCGATTGACTTGTTATGTTCCCGCTGATATTGTCCATTGGTAGACAAGTCAATAGCAAAATTGAATGAACGGAATCGCTAGATAATGTAACAATTACAATATAAAAAAATGAAAAAAAAAATATTTGGATAGAATGACGGATTTATGGAAATGAGTGTCTGAAAAAGTGAGTTTTTAGTTTGGATCTAAATTCTGTTGGGCTGGTTATACATCTCAATTCTATAGGAAGTTTATTCCAAGCCTTAGGGCCGGATACACCGAATGCACGATCACCAAACTTAGTGTTCGGATTTCGCTTAGGCTCTTTCAACCTTCCAATTGCAGATGATGTCGCTGATCTAAGAGTTGACTGCCTATTTGCGTCATATATTCTCCTTACACTCCTTTCTTCGCTCATTTGCTCTACATGCCCAAACCATATAAGCGTCCCTTTCTTAATCTTACTCATTGCGCTTACATCAGACTTGCATTCTTTGCGGATCTCCACATTTCTCACACCATACATGGTTTTACCATACATGGTTTTACCATACGTACGCCTCTGGGATCTCGTTTCTGCAGCATTCAGCCTTCTTTCATCCGATACAATATGCTCGTTTCGTAACTCGTTTTAATATTTTAAAGTATAACTTACAAAAAGCATATTTTAATAAAATAATTAAATTAACGCCATCTATGAACGCGTAGATTATAATGTACGTTCCGTTTACCCTTAAGCCTTAATACTTTTATGACTCATTCCACCGGTCAAGGTTTGATTCTATAAGATCGAATATTCCCTTCAATTGGTTCCATCGAACATGCAACTATATTATTATCATGCATTTGGTATATTTCTCGTGTAGGTTAACTGAGCGATCGCGCACGCAATAAAGCAAGCAAGTACTGAAATACAATATAATGGTAATCTGAAATAATACGTGTTCTTGACCCATTCGTGTTGATTTCGCTTTTAGTACCGAAAGGAAAAACCCAAATCCGCTAACACAAGAAAGATATATTTTGTAGTTTCGCATTTGGGAATTGGCAATAAAATAAATTATTCAGAAGTTAGTGTGCATGCCAACCGAATTCATTTGTGTATATTTTTTCAATTTTGTACGGCTTATAAAAAATTATTTCTCACACCTACATATTTAAAAAATAAGTACGTATTTAACGGAGAAACATTAAAATTTGTACATATAAACAACATGGCTGTTGCTTGCTTCTATATGCGCCAATGTTAGTTTATCGATATATATTTTTATTTTATTTTATTTTACATTATAGAAACGAACAGTACATGATTTACAGAGATGAAACAATATACAGGAATAAGATACTTCGTGTTGGGTACCTATGATATGTTTCCTTGTAATGTCTGCTAAGAGGTATGTTTATTCATTAATTACCAGGTGACGTGTGTAATGTATGTGGTAGTGTTTGTGTGCGTGTGTGTGCCTGTTTGTATGCACTTTAACAGTTTAAATTATTGACATGATGCCACGTTTGAATTTGGGTAGTGAATCCGAAAAAATGTCAATGTTAGAGTTAAGACAAATATTATTAGAGTATGAAGAGCTCGGTTAATTGGCGAATTAGATGTTATTTTTAACGAGATTTCCCTCAATTATAATTTTTATTGGGGGCCAATGTTACACTACAAAAACGAGTTTCTTTAAATTAAAATTTGATCAAAAGTGCAGATTAAAAAAAAGTGAAATTTAAAACTGACATGGACCCTTTCTTTATATTAAAACTCTACCTCCACACAGGAGGCCCTGAGGACAATAGTTTCCATCAGGACCTATGAAATTTTTGGGGATGCTGGGTCTTTTTGAGGAGAGGAAAGACTGAACAGGGTCTTGAATAGACCCATTTTAGGACAGGGAGGAAACACAGAGGCCGGCAAATCGTTCCACAGCCGAGCTGTTGAACTCATAACCAGTTGTAGACACGTACCGTTCTCATGTGACACAAATTTCGACCTTGTTCAAATGTTGGGTGCGTAATTGGCGTGTTACTCAACTATGCACCGATGCCGAAGAAATCTTAGACGCTAATTGAAACACCGGTGGAACATTCCCACCTGACGCTTGTGCTTCAAAGATTGTAATCCGTTTGTCAAGATGGGGGAATCTATCAAATAGACCGTCCGTTTCAGCACAGAGGGAAGGGTTGCGAAGGTGCGCGCACACTTACGATTTGTACAGGGTCAGCACTGACATGCTAACTTGACGCCAGCCCTTTGAAAGCAATAATAAAGCAGATGTTTTTAAAATCAACTAGTTTCGGGCACATGCGTGCCTTCTTCAGAGCATTAAAACTAAACATAATAAGAAAAATAAATTACGGTTAAAATGTACATTATAAATATTCATTATTAGTGTCCTTCTCAATATAACCGTGTGTGCAAGTTTGTTTGCCAACTATGCCGAAGCAAAAATCAATAAATGTTTATATTATCAGGTGATAGAGTAAAGCGATAGCAGATATGTAGATATAATAGGCAGTGGGTGGGGGTCGGTTGAAGGGGAGGGGGTGGGGGGAAAATTAGAGGGTTTACCGAGAGAGCGTACGAGTATGTGTAAATACATAAATAATGTAGACTGGTAATGTAATGATATTATCTTTATTATGGAGAGATTACCGATTTTTACCTTTTGATAAGTTGAATTTTAGTATTAATCCGCTTGCTTTCACCAAAATTGTCGGTCGGTCCTTTTAGTAATTAAGCCTGTTGAAACACAAATTAATAATTGTTTTTTTTAATATATTTACTCGAGTTTTTATTCACTCAACGGAAAATATCTATAATTGTTGTGATCCATACCGAATTAAAAAAAAAATATTTCGTCCAATTTGCAGTGTATGTAGTGCACTTTTATGGTAAATTTGATAAATAATGATAATGTCATGCATATTTCCCACGACATAGGTACCTACGTTACTAAAATGGAACAACAAAACTGTTTTAAGATAGATACCTGACAGAAGTGACAGTCTTTTATATCATTTTGAAGATGTGTCTCACCTGTGAACAAAGAAAAAATTAAAGTTACATAACTTTCCACCATCAAATTTCTTTATTTTATAATAACAAGTAGGCAGAGGCGGTTCCTTGGTACGTGCATTTGTGCATTGCACTGCTTGTCTTCAATCTCCACATAACAAATTACAAAGACATCTGTGCCCCAGTGATCGATGTAAGAAATTCGTAATTCCCGTCGGGTCATTATTTGAGCTATCTTCTAGTAAAAAAATCCCGCACAAGAGCAAGCGGTCGTGCATACCCAGATATGCACAGAACCAACTTTTACCATACTACTAAAACAGCATCGGGCGGTATCGAGACAGCCCGAAGTAGCCGAAACGGTGACATGAGCGAGACAGATTACACTCTTGACGTCAAATTACGTGTTAGAGCAGTGCAGATACATAACCCATCCGTGCATTATCGAAGTGCTTTGACGGCGAGTGAATTTTGCATCACTTTGATCATGCGTAATCCAATGCGTTTGGAATGGATTCGCTTAGAAATACTAATGTTCAATGTTAACGCAACAACATTAACACATTGGAACTCGTTCGCGGTGAAATCAAACGGTTTCGCTATATTTTCAACGATGAATTGAGTGTCCTTTATTTTCGAGATAATTTTGTATTTTTGTATTATTTAATCAGTTATTTTACAAATATAACTTAGAAGATAGAATGAATTGCAGTAGGTGTTCCCATTCATTAATTTGCTCCACCTAAATTACAGACTAGGTACATTTTAAAAGTGAAATGCACTGCTGGTAATTACAGTCACGGGCCGCCTCTGCAAGTAGGTTGCAATAACATAATAACTACTTGATCATGACATTATTGTATTAATCCGAGAAATAGCATAAACATATGAATATATTCAAATATGATTTTTTTAAAGACAACTACCAATTAAATACTTCGGTAGGTACTAAATATTACGTCTCAGTTATCGAACAATAAATATTATCATACACATAGGACAGCGAACGCTAGAATATAACGTGCCCAAAATATTCAACATGTTGCCAAATAACACACAAAATTGTAAATTCCCAAATAGATTGAAGAAAACCGTTAGTTATAAAATAATGTAGTATTCTTGAAGCCTGTGACAGACGACGCTATATTTTCGTGGATTGGCCTATTTCAGCATATCGCTCGCCATACATTCCCATTGGTAGTGTATGGCGAGCGATATGCTGAAATAACCTAAGCCATGATGCGTATAGCGTAATGTGTCGCCTACCTGAAGGTCTGATGATCCAGTTACTGCCAGATGCATCTGTTGAATGGTTGAGTACAAAAGCTACGTTTAAACAATACTGCAATAATGCTCACTCTGCTGGTAGTACGTACTGTTGGTAGTAATCCATCCAACATACAACGGACTGGAGCTGAACTAACTTCGGTAATTATGTGTCACTGCTTTCCATTGAATTGCACAATTCGATGAATGCGATAGGGGTGGGCTTTGTAAGCAATACTACTGAATGTTATGATGAGAACTTCGAACATATTATCAGTCATGCTGATTTCAGTTACCTGTGTGCGTTGGTTCACCGTGAAATCTGGTTTAACTATCTCAAATTTGTTTTGAATTTAAGTGTTATTTTCAAAATTTGAACTGATTTTGTGAAGAATTCAGACAAGTGCCTACCTATAGTATAGTATTTTTTGTATAAGAAAATTAATTTATCTGTCTATTTTATATTTGCAATATGTATTTCTTTTTAATTTCTTAGGGCTAATCTTCACATAGATTTTGTGATTTTTCTAAGGTCTGTGTTTTTTCCATTTTTAAGAAAGTTTTATTTATTAGGTAACTAACTAGGTTTAGGAAAAAGTTGTTTCATAGAATTTGAACAATTCATCAAATTACAAAGTTCTGTGGAGGTTCTATTCAAGTTCTGTTATTATATCTTTATTGGTCAGTTGTTTCAAAAAACTGAAATAATAACAGAACTTGAATAGAACCTCCACAGAACTTGAAAATCGACTTCTAAATTTGATGAATTGTTCAAATTCTCTGATACAACACATCCTTAATAAAGGCGTTCATTTATGATCGTCTCTCTGATTTGTCAATAAAAAAAATATAATTATGTTTTGAAGAAAATTGTCAATATTTGTTTTGTAACGGTATGGATCCTAAAGCAATCATTTTATAAATACTGTCAGCTTCACAAATTCTGCAATAATTTCGTGATTGTTCGTGGGTCTGCGCTACTTTAGTATAATTTTCTTTTTTTTTTAAATTTTTGATCTGTTTATACCCTGCTATGGATATCTTCGACCTGGCGCCACAGAGATGCCCATTTCAGGGCGAATCTGGTCTAGTGGTGCCAGCACACTGTTGTATCGCACAGTTATTGCTTGGATTATTACTAATTGTGTTGTGACTGTGTTAGCCCATTACCCACTAGATATAGAAGCGTAGGTACTCTCACCACACCGAGAACGAAGAACAGGCGAAGTCGGACTCTATTTTCACCAAAGTTAGTCCCGCCGAGAGTGTAGAGCAGGCATTAGTTTATGATTGATATAATCTAAATTGGAAATCACATATTAATCAAACCACTTCTTAACTAAGATATCTTACCTACATATTTTATAGACGCAAGGAAATTTTAAACACTGAAAAATTGAAAATGATCTACTTCTCCCTGGTGCAATCTGCAATCACTTATGGCATAATAGGATGGGGTGGTGCACCTGATACATTTATTAAGCCCCTACAAATAATTCAAAAACACATAATCAAAGTCATATATAACAAAAATAAAACATTCTCGACCAACCTATTATACAAAGAATCTAAATTATTTAGCATTCGTAAATTATTTATATTACAAACAATGAAATATTTATTTAAAAACAAAAATAATTTCAAAATAAATGAAAACAGAATGAGCAAAAGAACAAATAATATATTTTACACCCCCCAAACAAATACTAAATTAATGCAGACACATAGCAGTTTCGTCGGTCCTCGCACATTTAATCTTCTACCACTACAAACTCAAATGATAAATAAAACAATAGAATATGTTAAGGAGGTAAAATTATGGCTGAATGGCGCAGATATTGAAACGCTTTTTATATAAATTTATTGATCCTTTCTACAACTCACTTGCTGAAACTTTATAAACTATTGTACATAATGTTTTCTCTTTACTTTTATAATAACTATAAACAAAAAAAAAACTTTTTCTACTTATATATATATTATACTTAGGTACTTGAAATATAGTAATGGTTTTATATTACCCACACTCAGGTAGTGCCTTAGTGGGTTTTCATTTCTTGTGTATACAATTTTGGTAATATATATTATGTTATTATTTACTGTCTATTATTATGTATAATATATGTAAAGAAATGAAAATAAATAAAGTTAAAAAAAAAAAAATATCCTGTCAAATAAGAGTTTTGCAACAACAAAATTGACATAAACGATATCACCACTACTAACAACTATGTCAAAAACTCCAACTGATGGCTAGAAGAAGCAAACTTTTAGCGGTGTTATTTGTCTGTTGTCATCTATATAGAGATGTGATGTCCGGTCTCCCAGTTTATCAGATTTGAAGGAATGTTGGCATCGATTTTACCGGTATAAGCATTCTGATGACCAGTTGTCGGCTGTATTTTGCAGGATTGTTATCATTTGTTTGTTCTACCAGTGCCGGGTTCTCATGTATCATGTCCGCTGATATTTTCTATCTGCCTGTTGAATAAATTTACCATCTTTATTGTTACTTACTGTACCGGAGTTGTAGTACATCTGTTGTAAGATTGTTACGACTTAACTGTTTCTACTAGGGCAGGGTTCTCGTGTATCATGTCCGCTGATGTTGTTTGTATTTCTGTTGCATGAATTTACCCATTTTACTGTGTTCTACAGTACAGGGGTCTTCATGTATTGTGAGATTTTTTCTACTTGACTATTTTTACCGATGCAAGGGTCTAACGAACAGATGTGTTAATGTTCCGTTGTTGTCTGTGTATCGCAGGCTTGTTGCCATTTGACCCTTCCTGCCAGGACAGGGGTCTAACACCTTGCTGTGTTGACTGTTTGTTCTAAGATTGCTATCCCTCTTCGGTGTGCTGATATTGTCTGCCATATTGATATTGGTCCTGGGGTCTAATGAACAATGTCAAAATGATAGCATTTTTTCTTTTAAATAAAGTCTTAATTCTAAATTTAATTTAAAAATTATAGAGAGCTTTTACATACAGTATTGTAGGTATATATATTTTTTTACATACAATTGATGAATTACAATAAAATAATAATAAAAATGCACAATCGTTGAACAATGAACAAAATACAGGAAACAGAAAAAAACATATGTGCTCTTGAGGTAATTTTGCACAAAAACGGCGCTATACAAATCATTATTATTATTATATGAAAGAAGACATTTTGTCAAATATTTACTTAATCAAACGTTATTGATAAAAATCTATTTAATTGTTTTGTTGTTAAAGAAACAAAACTGGCCCAATATGACTTCCTTGCGGTACGCCACTAGTGGCGGAAAATAGTTTAAATGTGGGAGATTTTATTTTTATGAACAAGGTTCTATCGATTAAGTAGGTTTTTGACGAGTTTAACATATTTGCTCTGATTCCCAGGGCGTTAAGTTTTCGGATTAGTACTTGGTGAGAATGATTAGTAATGTTCCGTTGTTGATGTTGTCTGTCTGTTGCAGGATTGTTTCGGTGGGCAGTGCGGGCGCGGGCGTTCGGGGCGCGGCGGGCGGATGGTGCGCGCGGCGGCTCGCGGCGGCGGCGGGCGGTGCGCGGCGCATGTGGCAGGCGGGCGGCGCGGCGGCCTGCTGCCTGTACGGCCTGGCGCGCGGCCGGCGCCGGCCAAGGAACTCCTCGCCTGCCGCCGTAGGTAACTATCCCACCATGACCAGATCGCATTCTTGCAGTGACCACAGCTCAGGTAACCAATCAACCCTCTCGACCCTCCCCTCATCCACTGGTGGTATGACTCGTATCGTATTCAATATATTACAGTTCCTTCCATATATACTGACCATATTTCTAAATCTAAACCTTCTTAAAAATATAATCTGCCTCATTATTGGATTTCCCTACTGTTGTAATGTACTGGACCAGTACCTGCTGCCCTCTCTCCACGTCCTTTCGTTGGGTTGTAAGCCCACAACTCTTCCTTGGCTCACTTTTCCTCTGGTATTTTTCTATTAACCACTAATATAAGTTAACATAAGTTTTTTTTAAATATCTTCTGCCTCATGTTATGTTATGTTATATTATGTCTCATTGATGGACTACCTAACAGTTATTTTGATGTGCTGTGTTCAGAGCCATTGTACCCAAACCACCTTCTCACTTCTCTTTGATTGTATGTCTTCTCGTTTTTCTTTATCAACCTACTAATATTTTATTTTCAATAATATCTTCTACCCTCGATATTATCTACCTCATTGCAAAACGTCCTCATTAGTAATCTTGTTCTCTGCAATTGTCTGCTCCTCGTACAGCCCTTCATTGCCTTTGTATAACTTTATCATTCTAATAATTTCTATATTTATTTCTGATCATTCGACCTATTTCATCCCTGGAATGTAACTCTTCTAATCATATTCATCTCCCCGTTCATCCTCTCTTCAAAATTGATACGCTTCCCTTCAAATGTGTCTTAGTTTGATTTCAAATTGTTTTTATCCAACCATTGTAGGGTTCGGTCTCACTTGTACTTTCAAATATTTAAATATCATGTTATAGGATTTTTTATTATCAACAAATACCACGTAAAGCTTTTCCTCAGCTGGTTGAGTTTGTGATTGTACAATTCCATTTAAAGATTGTTGGGATTTGCTGGGGTATTTTCCAATGAGCTGAGACGAGCCCCCTTTAAACAGACAGGCAAACAGAACACGAAAAATAGAGGTTGTTTCATTGATGAGACTAACTGGGTCCTGAACCTCTAAGATGTGAGTTTGGTACAAAGTACATGTTTCAGCCAGAGGTCTCTTGTTGCAGTTGAAGCGGTCGCGACGGGGGCAGGGGGAGCAGGAGGCGGGGGCGGCACGATGGTGAAGACTTTTCAGGCCTATCTCCCGCCCTGTCACCGCACCTACTCCTGTATACACTGCCGAGCTCACCTGGCGAGCCACGATGAGCTAATCTCTAAGGTAAGGCTCTACCACACCTTTTATTCATCTTTAGAATAATCTACTCATTCGTATAACCAGGTTATATTATGACTGCTGAGCAAACGACGAGTCTCTGTCTTTCTACGAACTTCGAATTAGCAAGCTTCATTGCACGACCGGAGGCTGTTTTCACGCCATTATTTCTAACTGCGCGGGTTCTCATAAACTGGACGTCATTTAAACTCTCATTGCGCTAGCCGTACAATCACAGTACACTTAAAAAGTAATTAAATATAATGCGAACAGTTGTTTTCGGTCTTTCTTTTTAAGGACTTTCGCTTTCTCTGTATCATACTTTTATAATGAAAACTTTATTTCACACACATGAACGAATGATACCGTTGGTTTATTTATATGTTTTTTTTTCTGTCTGTAGACCCTTTTACCTCGTTGCATACACAAGTCAATTCGCCTCTTACATTTTGCTTCCAAATTATGTTAATTCAATCCAGTAAGCTGCAAATTAATCTATTTACTGAGTAACTCTTATTATACACGAGCAAGCCATTAATATTTAAAAGGTGTTTTCTGGGGCCTCTTTGCTAAATACAGTGTCAACTGCTTGGTTCAATACTTCGTCATTATGTTATTGCTTTGAGATTCTTATCGTAGAAAATATTACGGGTATTAATAATTTGTTTCTAAGCTGTTGGCTTACTGCTTGACCTTTGCTCTTGCTTCGCGTTTTGTGACGCGTGTTCGTTCGAAGGACTCGTTAATTAGAACTTGAAATACGCAACATTATTAAAGACCCTATTTTCAGCAGGATATCTTAGTAAGCTCCAAAAATAATGGCTCTTCGGAGTTCCCGCGTTCCTATTTCTATGTGGTTTTATATGGTAGCAGGTGGTAAAATACTCGTAATGTATTCTTTATTTTGTATTGTACTTATAATTTTAATCTTAGATTATATTTATTTGAACAATTGTAAATCAATATACAAACGAATAAACCTAAAATAACATTAATTAATAAAGTAAGCAGTAATATTTATTTATTTATTATTACAAAATAATAAGTTATAATGTATTATTCCCAATGAGTTCAAAACTCATTTCAGGAAAGACAACATTATATTAAAGGCAAGACAACATAGATACATTAAAATAAATAAACGCAGAAGTTATTTTGGAGTTCCAAAGAACGAATGTGTCAGTCATTAATAAAACTGCTGAGGAAATAGCTTTTAAGAGCTTTTGCCAATGTTTTTTGTTCATTGCCGGAAGTTTTAGATTACTAGGTAATGCGGTATATTGCTTATGTGCAGTGTATTATTTTAAATAGCAATCCCATCATTATTAAACAATAAAAAAACAATACCATTTAACTTGGGAAAACATATTTAAAAGTATCCCACAGAGAATCTATTGTCACAATTACTTTCTCAATCGGTTTAACCGGTAATATATCATTTTAGATCACTTAGGGAATTTCTTCCCGAAGGTTTGTGCATATAATGCATGTATATTATATTTATATAAAGTAGAGAAAAGTCGATGTTTTGTTGTAATCAAGTCGTAAAAAAAATTCATACGCTTACATTGCTAACGCTTACTAAACCTTACGAGACATCAAAATAGTGTAATATGGAATTGTATATCTTAAACAGGCCTACAGAAAAGTCCACGGCAGTATAAGTCCATCTTCTAAGGATAACCCCCAACAATGCCGAGTACACATTAACTAGTACATATTTGGTTTAAGTAAACTAAAGTTTGACGAAATGAATGAGATTCTATTGAAGGTCTAACGTCTAATATTGGCCAAAGAATTCTGACTTGCCCAACTGTGAAACCTCGTGGATCATATTTGCCACATCTCGTATATGATACAGTTGCACTTGGGTTAATAGTGGTAGGTATGCTATATTTACCTACCAATAAATTATTATTCTTTAATAAAAATTACAATTTCTTACAATAATTTCTATGGCGAATATTGATATTCTCAAACATAACACGGTATAGGTTAACCTATAAGCGTCAAACGCCATTTTTCTTATTTACAATAACGAAGAGAAAGCATTTCCTAATTGAGTTATTAATGTAATATGTAATTCTTTATAATGAAATTAGCATTAAAGTGGAATACAATGGCGTCATTGTTGTCTATAATGCCGAGACAATGTCAGTCCTGACGTTGATTACTTGATACTTTAACTAAAAACAATAACTGGCAAAGGAGTCGTGAGTCGTTGTTTCCTGTTTAGTAGGCGATGATAATACTAAAGTTTTGCGGTTGACCATTATTATATACTAGTAATTGTTAGTATCATATTAATGTCTACTGAGGGCGCACTTATTTTATTATGTACTAGCTGTACCCCGCCACGCTTTGCTGTGGCTCAGTCTATCTGTGCAGATACACAATAGCGCGTGTTGCTTTTACGATCGTCAGATATCTCTATTTTTCAAAGATTTGAAAAGTTTACTTTTTATAAGTTTTTGTTTCACTTAATCGTGCCACGTCTACCTCGCACGTGTCCTACTTCCAGCATTCACTACTGTATACCATATTGGTACTACTAAAATAACTACATTTTTTATCGACTTTTATTCGTCTCCGTATCTCATTTCATTGCAGAGATAATGCCTAAGTCTTCCCCATGCGTCCCCAACTACTTCTTCCTTTCAAACACTCCTGACACTTTTAATAACAAACTTCCAAAAATCGGTCCAGTAGTTTTTGAGTTTGTAGTGGACAAACAAAGAAACATTAATTTTTATATATAGCTGGTAATTTGTTTATACTTACCGAAGTCTTCTCTTTCTGCTCGTTTTGCATGTTTGTTTTCCACAAATAAATCTTAACAGTAATTTGTTGTTACAAGCACAGGAATAATAAAAACCCGACACATTTAATCTATTGTTGTGTACATAGTTTTACAAGCTTTCTAAGACTCTGTGATCCGAAATCAATCGAAAGTGACTGTTTTTTGACACATTAAGAGGAGACAATACCATAAAATAAAGTCGGAATCTTAAAGACGTAAGTGATGAAGCCATACTCGAAAATATGCGATGCGCGGTTCTGGTGTGTTGGAGGGACCTACGGTCGAAATTACCTTAAGAGGCCTAGAAAATTGATATTTTCGTGGGCTTTGGATACCTTTGCCATAGGTCACCCCAAGTGGTTTGCTACGTTATGTGATTTAGCAGGGGTGCCCGGGCTCATCAAGTGAGGTGTGTTTAGGATGCGCCTGCCCACCAGCTGCGTGGCGTCGGGAGAGGCTGGTTTGGCGAGACCTTTTTACCTCTCCAACTGGTGTCTCGACTCATCGCCTTGCGCCGCAGTGCGAGGGATATATTATGTCCGTCACTCCTGGCCACACTGATCACTAGATTCCTACCCAACCCTCATACTTTTTACCTTCCCAGAACTTCCTCTACTTCCTTTCCTCCCTTTCTTAAAAATACCCTCCACATAGCATCCCAAAAGATGACATAGGCCCTGAGGGAAATTATTTTCCTCAAGCCCCCTGTGTGGAGTTAATGTAAAAAATATATATTTCTGATTAACATATTACTAAAATCTCAAATGATTCTAGATGAATCCCTCGGGAAGTTACTAATTCATCGTCTAGAAAAACAAAACCTGGTGTTTACGGCTAATTTTATAGTTGAAAAACGTTTTACAAAAAAATTTAAACCGTTTTACATGAAATATTTGAATGGCAAGGTACTGTTTTTATTAATCTTAAATAGAAATAAGCCTTAAGGATCGCTCTATAAAAAATATACATAATCGTTACGAATTCGTCGGATATAATTAAAATGTGAGCATTGTGTAACCCCCATTATTAGAGTCTTGTGACGCCTTAAGGAGAAAACTTTAAGAGCTAATAAAACTGTAAATACAGTCTTAATTTGATCGTTAAAGTTTTACCGTACAAAAAGTGCGCAGTTTTTAGGTTAGGTCAGTTTGTCTGAGCTGTAATCCTTTGGCCAGTGAATAGAAAATCCCTAGAAATATTACAATATTATAATGACTGGTCAGTGTTCGGGTCCCACCCATGCGTTTAGGGTTCGATTCCTCGAAGTGGCTGTAGGAGATTTTCAAATTATTTTTAGATTATTTGTAATCCGGGAATTCTTTTTTAAAGGATTTAAAAAATTACATATATCTATGCCGATTTGATAGAAAACTAATGTCACCCGTTTAAAAATGACCAGTAGTCACGCAGTCGAGAGAACTAGCGTAGGTCGTGAGTTCAAATCGGGCGTGCGCAAGTAAATTTTATTTGATTAATTTCACAATTTAATCTTTTAAAATATATATTATATATTTGCGGCACGTTCCAGAGTGGAAGATTCTATCTGTACTGCCATGGTGTAAGACCACCGTTCACAATTGAAACGTTTCTTGAAATGGCTTTGGCCGTGTTTGGTGACAAATCTGCATAGCCGGATACTTCATCACCTTCCTCATCCTCGCCTCCTTCCAGCCTCACAAAATACCCCAATTGGGGTTGCCAGTCTCACTGGCACCAGACGGTTGGGACCAGTTGGGACTGCGGTTTCAGACCAATTTTGCAGGCCAATGAAATTGATTTTATCTGTTCAAGAAAACAATTCGATATTTGAAAATGTTTGATCGATTTCGCTAGAACTAAGAATAAAATTGGGTTTACAAACGGAGACGCCCACTGAACACTTCTGTATTGGTTTCTCTCTTCAGTTCCCATGTCGATCAATAATCCATAATCTTCAAATGCTGGTTTTAACTCGATATTCGTGGGTTTTCCAATACAGATTTGTCGTTAAACTTGGGATTGGACGAACGAGGCTAAACCAACAATATTAAACTACTTTTGCTGTGTTTTGAAATGGCTTCCCTGTGATGATGACACGGAATAACACAGAAACAATGGTTGTAACAGTAATAACTTTTAAATGTTTGTTATTCTCGAAAATTTAGAGGTGACCTTGTTAAAAATTGTGTCACCTTGTCGGTAAAAGGAACTACAAAAAATTAGTTTTGGTTATTGCGATGATTTTGCTGCTAGACGAGATAGGTGATTTAAATATTGTCGGGAGAGTAAATATACGACTAAATATCGAATTATAATTATGTATCATGTATTACAAGAGATGGAAAGGATGATATAAATATTAAAAGAAGGGTAAATGCAGATAAGTCCGTTAATGAAGGACTGAACGCGGTTGGCACTAATGAAAAATTGTCAAAAAAAGCGAAGCTAGCAGTCCACAATGGAGTGCTGATAACTACCCTGATGTATAAACTGGAAATAAGATCCCTGATGTTTGGAAAACCTTGTATGATTGTGTCAAAAAATGGGGAGATTCGCAAAGAATGCCAGGCCAATGTAAGCGTAATGAGCAATATTAGTAAAGGGAAGCTTAGATTGTTTGGGCATATAGAGCGAATGAACCATGAAAGGAGTGTAAGAAGAATATATGACGCGAATGTGAATGCTAGAAGTCGGGGACGCCCGAAGAAGGCACAATCAAGTGAACCAAATACTTGAGTCGGACTATGTAAAGAGAATAACAGAAGAGTATGTATGAGACAATTCATGAATGTGAATGAGGTAAGGAGTGTGTGCGAAGACCGAGTTGTTTGGCGGTCCTTCCTCGTTGCCTACTCCTGCGGGGAAACGCCTCGATGGTTAGTTAGTTAGTTATATTGTCAGGTTACTTTTAGGAATGGAAGACATTCTAAGATATCTACAGGTCTTTTATACCTATATTTTCTGTAACTTTCTCGATGGTTTCTTCAACAGCTCGGCTCTGGAACGATTTACCGACCTCTGGCTTTTCTCCCTCCTAAAATATGGGACACTTCAAGACCCATGTTCACTCCTTCTTCTCCTCAAAAATACCCTCCACGCAGCGTCCCCAAAGATGACAGGCCCTAATAGAAGTAACTTTTCTCAGGGCTCAGGGCATTCTATGTGGAGTTAATTGTCAAAAAAATTCGTTAACTATTATAATTATATGTAAAGCGTTTTCTGTTGCGTCATATTTTACGTTGATCCGATCAGTTGACTTATTGCGTTGCGCGAATCTTTTATTGTTTTTTTTATTCGAAAATAATATATAGTATAAATCACACACGTGTAAAACCGTATTTTAATGTTCAACCAATTTATTTAGCATACTCATTTAAAATTGAAAGTAAATTGTTACTACCTTTAATCAATGTAAAAGTCGATGTGTCATTTGTATATGCTATCAAAACATTTCAATTATTGTAAGTTGTTTAACAAAATGCGTAATTAATACGACATATTATATTTGTTTCCAGCGACATATTCGCAAACACTTCCTCATTTTAAACATAACAAAACAACTCTGAAACAGTTTTACCTATATCAACCTATGTTCTTTATTTTTTATACCTGTTTTCTGTACTTTTTTCTATGTATTCAAGAATAGACATAAATAAATAAACTTGTCCGAATGTTAAGGTAAAGGCTTTTTGTAATTTTATTTGAACATGTTTGCATACACAATAATACCATCTCACCAGTAGGCCGTGTGCCGAGGATTTTTTATTTTAAAATAATTCATTGTATTTTTCAGTAGTATGTATGTACGACTAATTAACCTTTTGTAATCGGGTCAAATAATACCGGTTTTCCCGTAAGAGTGCAATACTGGCCGGAAAACCGCCATAAGCATATTAAATGTTTTGTTTACCGTGTGTATTTCATATTCTTCTGATAACGTTACCAGTTTACCAGCGGTCACGTTTTAAATTTAGATAATATTTTGATTACGAAATGCCACTCTGATAACGGGTCTCGTGTCCTGATAATAGGCTTAGCACAAATAATTGATATCTCTCGTTACTCTAAATATTAAATATCGATATGTTTACGCAACGCGAAACGTCTGCTGCGCTGTTTGTAATACATATTTTATGGCGTTATATTAATTCCGTTCCCGAAATAAAATCAAGAATTCTTTTATTGTTAAAAAAGAAGCCTTCTTCGGAGTATTAATATATTTTTAAGGTTCGTGTTATACGCAATAAAGGACTATTTTTATAATTCACGGACGTATTAAATATTATATTATCAACTCGACAACATTTTATTTTCTATCTACTTTTATGTTCACCGTAGAAACATTGTTTCAGAAGTTCGGCATTTGCTCGCTTTAAGAAACGTCTTTCATTGAGTCCTACCCGTCTCCTTACAGTATTTTTTTGTGTGGGATACCAAATATAAGATCCTAAGGATATGTTGTTCACCTCAACACCATCGAGCTACCCAAGTTTTGGCCAATACGCTTTCGTCCTGCAGGCATAGTCTTTTATGGTCAGCTATCTTTCATCCTTGCTACATACATTTCCCGCCTAGCGGAGCCTTTCCAGTTTTATAAATCTTGGTGATATAAATCTACAGTGATAGCTCGTACTTCTACCTGGTTTTCCAGACTTTTTTTTCACCAATTAAGGCGACACAAGATAGCGGGGGTTTGCTCGATGCTCACCTTTTAATTATTTCCTGTGAATTTGTAACTGTAATATCTTTTTTTCAGACCGATACTCACGGATGTAAGTTATTTATATTTAAGATTTGTAAAAAAAATACCGTACCAATTAAATATTTTACGTAAAATTGTTTGAAAATTTTATAAAACTTTTTTAACAATAAAACTACCAGTAAGCACCTGATTTTTTTCTAGACGATGAATTAGTATCTTCCCTAAGTACTAAGTTAGAAATATATGAGATTTTACTAATAAGTTTTTCTAAATTAATTAAAACAAACCCTGCGGAAAGATCCACTTTCTAGGCCTGATAGTACAAATTCGACCGAAGGTTCGTCCAGTACGTCGGGCCGCGCGTCGCATATTTTGTACACGCCTTCTTCGTTAAGATTCCGGATTTATTTTAGGGTAGGTTTCTGCGAATCTGTAAATTGTAAACTTTGAGTTTGATCGTATCAACATCGCAATCAACCTATGTGACCTGAACCTAGTTTCATAACATCCAGTCACTTGGTCCAGCCGTCGCGGCAGTACAATTTACATTTCCAGTTATTCTGCAACTTCTCTGTCGCGACGCTGTGAAGACTTTTATGTATTGACCACCAAGATATTTCATTAATCCAATTTGATGGTTATTTTGGTTGCATAAGTCTGAATGCCAAAGCAATGTTATAAGAAGCTTAAAGGTAGGTAGGTACTTACCGATGATGTTGGTAAACAACGCCTAAATAAAGAACCTCACTTCAATTCGTACATAACACGTACAAGAACGAATAGCGCGGTGAACTATTTTCGTCTGCAAAACACAACAGAAATATCATATTTTTATTTTATTATTTTTTTTTATTCCTTTATACTTACACACAGTACAATATGATACAAGATATTATTAAAATATTTTTATTGATTATAGATTATTGTACCTTATCAGGTCGAAATTATTGGTTCCTAACTAGGCAAATTGCCCGTTCCAAGGAATCAAAAATATGTGAAAGTAAGTGTGTGATAATATATCTCATTATGTGGTATTATGACTCATAAAACAAAAATAAAAAACAATCGATCTATATAATAACAATAATGATAAGTAGAGAGCGAGTACATTTTTTTATTTATTTTTTTTTATTTTTTTTTTTATTTATTCTTTAATATATTTGTTAAACAATGGTATAGTATATTGTCCTCCACGCTAGGAGTTCACCTGTGTTGTGGAGGACATTATATTGAGTATGTGTTTTCTTATCGAAAGAAGCCAATTGGGTAAGTAAGAATACAAATGTAGTATTATAAAATAACGGAAGAAAGCATACTATAATACAAACATTAATGTATATACTTGATAGATTAAAGAAGAATAATGTATATCTCGTGTACAATATCATGGTGGTGTTACGACTCATAAAACAAAAATAAAAAACAGTCGATCTAGATAATAATAATAATTATAAGTAGAGAGAGAGTACATTATTTTGAGTATGTGTTTTCCTGTCGAAAGTAGCCAATAGGGAAAGTAAGCATACATATGTAGTGTCATAAAATAACTGATAAAAGCATATTTTAAAACAAACATTAGAAACATTAGAAACAAACATATAATACATCATTTTAACGTAGACATTAATAATTATTGACCTTCTTCGAGTTATCTTCTATATATATTATCCCAGTGTGAAACTCCCTCACGAAACCTAGCAGCCAAAATAAACTGGTATAAAACATAATTCATTCTCACACTCCCCATCTTTAGTAGTCGCTATTGTAACAGTGTTGTTCTTTGTCAATTTTGTCAAAATAAATCAATAAGTAAATAGTATTCAATGGCATTTTTAATCTTTTGAATCAAGGATAAGGGTCGCACAATCGCAAATTGACGAGTGACATTAACATCGTAAAAATGTTTGTTTCGTCATAGATGCTTGTAACAAGTCGATTCGCTCAGGAAACGTTTCACCGAGCCCACACGTTAGCCGCTGTTAGATGGATAGATTAATACCGTTGCTTGCAATAGACCGGTTATTCGACTCGCTCTGATAACCGAGCACCGACGAGAAGGTTAACGTTTATTACATTATCGAGTATGACTATGCCCTGAGCTCTTTTACCCAGCGCTTGGACTAACGTCGTTCGTTCTGTGTCTTTTTTAGTCATAGAACGAACTCTACTTTGTATTAGTAGAAATATTCTATACTTTTGCAACCCCGTATAAGAGCTGTTGTGGTTCTAACTAATACTTTGTTTTAAGGCGATCAATTATTTGTTCTAAGACCACCAATTCTCCGGTCTGGCTCTGCTTCGCTTCCACTGACACTTACTTGGTTTTTATTTCCGGCGTTCTTTCTTCATGGCCAGCCCATCGCTGTATTTGAGACTTACATAATATGTAATTGGTTTTACGTCAGTTTAACATACCAACTCTATTTGTAACATGAGAACGAGGAGTTCAACAGAACGGTTTTTGCCGGCTTCTGTGTTTTCTCTCTCTTAATACATGGGTATGTTCAAGACCCATATTCACTCCTTTCTCACCCCAAAAAGCCTCCCCAAGCATGCCTCCTGTGTGGAATTAATGCTAAAAAAGATGCAGAAATCATTAACGTCTAGTCATAAAGCGCTAACAGATAACAAACAAAGTAATACATATAAGTATGCATAGAATTGGTAGAGGATGTAAAACAATTTTTCTACACTGCGTAGGCAGGGGGGAGGATAACCATAAAAAGTACTTAGAAAAGAGATGATTGAGAAGTCTTGTCCTTAAAATAGTTTCGGGTGCGTTGTGGGGGCACTCGCGGTGGGAGAGTGTCACTACTGTCTACAAGGACACTTTATTCGAGACCCCTCTCGAGAAGGACGAAAGCCAAACTCGATGAATACACGTCACACCAGTGAACTACGCGCACAAATCTGGCCTCTAACACAGCACAGAGATAATTTTTGGATGTTTAGAAGAATCTTCAGAACTAACAAACCAGAATCGAGTCTTATAACGATTGTGGTCAGGTAAGTTTAGTGTGCCTCCAATATAATAAATATTAACTAACTAATCATCTTCCGTTTGCCGCAGGGGCATGCAGAGAGGACGGACCGTCAAACAACTCGGTCTTTGGGTATGATTTGAGATTTTCACGGCCAAAAGTATTATAGTGATTTGTTTTTGGGGTATTATGCCGTGTTGCACTACCTCCTTCTTAAATTACACATCTGCCCTGATTATGGACACTGCAATGAAGTCTTTGCACCCACTCCTTGCCTCATTCGCATTCATACATCGCCTCTTACATACTATTCTATTATTCTGACTCTTGACTTGCCCCATGTCTTTCTCGGGCGTCCCCGACTACTTCTACCATTCACATTTGCGTCATATATTCTCCTTATACAGCAGGCAACATACTTTTAGATTACTCAATTTCGCGCCCAATCCCACCTTTTTCAAATCTTGCATACTATCCATGATGTCAAACCACCCCGTGAAACCACCGTCCACTCTAATATATGAAACGCTTCCCTCATACAGAGACGCAATTGCCTGTATGGGATTTGTATTCGCTCCATTCTTGGACAACTTAATAAATATTATACACTCGTAATAGAACCGGTAATCTACAAATTTGCATAAAGGGTGGGTATATTTCGTCGTATCTCAAGTGTGGGTTGGGTATTCAATTGTGTACTAAGGAAGCTGTCTTGGTTGACTTTTGAAATGTCGTTTGTCGCTCGTTTTAAAGGTAAAGCCTTTCCATGTAACTGCTGAGACGAGATAAACAAAACTGTAAAGGCAAGAAGGGACCTTTAAAGAAAGTGATCTCAAAGGAAGAATTTAAATACAAGGAAAATTTCTTTCTGGGTATGGCGAAATCTCAATTTTTATTTAAACATAATTATAATGCTAGCGCAGACCCGTGTAAAATCACGGGATAGTCTGAATTCTTGACAAATCAGTTCGAATTTTGAATTTAAGAAATTTCAAAAAGATTTTCTAATAAAAAATATGATATTGTAAGTAGGTAATTACTTTATCACTTGTTTGAATTTTTCACACAATCAGTTCCAATTTTCAAAATGACACATAAATTCAAAGCACTTTTAAGTTCATGGAACCAGAATGCACAGAAAACCGACTTTAATTTTTTTTTAAATATTTAGTACGGTTATTATATACATTTTAAAATTGTTTTTTCTCTCCAATTAGGAGAAAATCTGGTTTTAGGACAGGCAAAATATTGATATATTAAATAAGGCATATTTTGTACAACTAAAGATAAAAAAAAGAAAAGAAAACAAAGAATAAAAAAACATTATAAAATATATAACAAAATATACTGGTTACTTCCAGTTTGAATACATCTTTTGGGCACAGAAATATTAACTTCTACATATATATTTTAAATTTAGTTTAATCAAATTTAATAATATAATTATTAAGTTCTGCAAGTATTTTTTGGTTTTTGTTATTGTTACAGCTGTTTCGGCTTTCAAGGCCATTTTCAAACTGTGGTTTTAACCACGTTTAGACGACTTATTTATATGATTCTATTTTAAATTAAAAAAAAATTAAATAAAAACGATAAATAAATTAAATTCTATGCTATGAAATTGTACAATGTTCTACCAAATCACACAAAAAAAGAATAACGGATATGAATAAATCTAAAACAAAAGTAAAAATATGGTTGAGAGTACAAAATTATATTCAACTTTCAAAAATTATGAAGACGATGTGAAGACAACTAAATACAATTTTTTTTAAAACTACAGGCCGCATCAGAACAGGAAACCCTAGTGTGGAGGACTAAAAATGGAATCTATTAATACTTTATACCTTCATCATAAACAAACGTTGCAATTGCAAATAATAAAAAAAAAATTAAAAAAGAGTTGATGTTTAATTACCAAACTTATTAAAATAATTATAGTAATAAAATAAGAGATACACGTACTTAATAATAAAGGATTAACACATAAAGATTGGTAACTGTTGATTGTATTGCATATTATATACATATTTGGAGAATAATATTTGCCATCCAAACATCAAAATCTGAAGTTCTCTTTTTTTGTATATGGTGCTGCGTACATATTTTTTTATAAAATAATAAAAAAGGGGAGAGAAGAAAAATAATAAAATAACATATGTAATAATATGTAACACTTGTTACATACAAACACTTATAATTAAGATATTTTTGTATTGTTTCGTATGTGAATCTTATAATTTTGATGAAAATACCAATGTAAAATTGTACCTATTAACTCTCACCTGTAAGCAATATTCACCTGTAAGTTCCACTCGTCATACAATGAGTTTTGTAACTCATCGGGATTGCTTTAGCAAGAAAATTATATTGAAACTAATTAAACCCTTTATAGTACTCCTGGTCTTACAATATTCACCATTCATCACGTAATTTCCCCTAATATAATATGTATACGTTACATAAGTTTAACTTTTTGTGTTGATCAAGGGGTAGAAAGGATACAATATTTACCATTCATCTCGTAATTTCCCCTAATCTAAGAAACCCGAGTTTTCCTACCTGTCTAATTTTATTCACAACCAGCCACTGTCACCCACCAGTGGTTATGGTGGTAGATAGCTCTTGGTGTCACATCGAAAGTAAGAGAGTTTGGAGGGAGTGGCTGAACGTGGGTAGGAGTGGGCGATGAAAATGTGCTTTGTTATAGGAAGGCCACAAAAGCTTCAGAATGGGCCCACCGACTGTGTCGGTTAGTCTGATATATTCCAGAAAATTCATGAAGGTTCTCGAATGCTCTAGGAAGTTCACGAAGGTTCAATAAGGTTCCAAACCGAGTGGCGGAGTGAAAATTTATGAAGGTTCTTGAATGCACTAGAAAGTTCTATAACATAATGATATGTAACACTTGTTACATACAAACATTTATAATTATGATATTTTTCTATTTTGTACTGTTTTGTATGTGAATCTTATCTTATAATGTTGATTAAAATACCAATGTAAAATTGTACCTATTAACTCCCACCTATGAATTGTAAGTTCCTCTCGTCCTACAATGATTTTTGTAACCCATCGGGATTGCTTTAGCAAGAAATATAAAAATTATATTGAAACCAATTAAAACCTTTTATAGTTTTCCTGGTTGAACATAGTACAGACATATTATAATATAATATAACTAGCTGACGTGTACTCTGTGTTGATCGAGGTTGTGAATGATTTTGGATAGAGTTTTGAGGTATTGAATTAAATGATAAACATCGACTTTTCTCTACTTTTTATAAATCTAATAGGCGTGTATTATAAATATATAAACCTTCTGGAAGCAATTATCTAAATGATAGTAAAAACCTTATCAAAATCCGTTGCGATGATTAGAAGAAATAAGCTCACAAACAGACAGACACAGATATCGCATTTATTTTATAGTATTTAAAGATAATAATACATAATCCCTAGAAAATGAATCACAAAGTTTACTCTTTGTCAGCCTCCTTTTTTTCTTTCGTGAGAGTAGTGTTGGCTCATCTTGTCATTGTTTTATTACGGTTATAATTATTATTGAGTCATTCCAATGCTGCGTATGAACAGGATAAAGTTTCCGCGAGCCCAACCACGAATTATGGAAAAGGAATGAAGGAACCGCAAGCAACGTTTCGCGCCGCTTGAGGTTGTTTCGTTCCTTTCCCACAATTCGTGGCTCAGCTTGAGGATAAGAACTCGACGTTTGCTTTGGCTTATTCATTCTAAATACTATGGAAGTCGTGATGAGAACAGGAAGCGACTAACAGTTCTCTCTGAGAATTGACAGCAATAGACTTAATGCACCCGTAATCAGTTCCCTGAGATGTATGCGCTGAAAAACCGTATGAATATAACACTTATTTTATACGAAAATATTGTAAGGTTGATGAGAATTTAATGAATAAGTTTAAGAAAGGCACGCTTAGATGACTTGAACATGTACGTGCACAATGGATGGATGAAGGAAGTAGAGGATTGACGATAAAGCACGAGAGAGCGAATAATATGGTTTCTTTTGAAAAAGTCAAGAGTATAATTAAGAGTAAGCTACAAGCCAAACATGTGTATATTCTTGGTATAACTTATATCGTAGGTAATAGGCATTGAAATCACTTGACAAACGGAGTCTAGAAACGTTCGATTTCAAGCAAAAAACTGGTTTTTACTTATTTTGTAAATAATTTTATAAGAAAGCAAAAAAATAATCAAGTGAAACTGTCACAGATAATGTTAGCTATAAAACTGTATTTTTAAAAAGTTGTTTCCTTTACGCGTTCATATATTTATAATGAAAAAATATTTTTTGTAGTAGGTACAGGGTTTTACAATAAGAGGTGTTATTTTGATATTCAATCGTAAAAGATCAATGGTTTCGTTGCTTGTGTGGCACGTAGCGCCGTCTCGTTGAAAGTAAACGTTGTCCTGATCAATACCAACCAATTCCGGCCATAAAAAATCATTAATCATCTCTCGATAGCGCAATCCATTCACCGTAACTGTTGCTCCAGCCTCATTTTCGAAAAAGTAAGGTCCAATGACTCCGCCGGACCATAAACCGCACCAAACAGTCACACATTGAGGATAGAGAGGCTTTTCAACAATAAATCTTGGGTTTTCCGAGCCCCAGATGCGACAATTTTGCTTGTTGACGAAGCCACCGAGGTGGAAATGGGCCTCATCACTCAAGATGATTTGCATTTGATTCACTCAAGTGAATTTTAATAATTTCAATGCGTTATTGAAGCGTGTGTCGTTCCATTTTTATTAATGGCGTAGTTTCTACTTGTCAAATGTCAAAAAATGACAGCTTCAAAAGTAACATCTACCGACATAGCGGGCTATTCAAAATAACACCTATTATTGGAAAACCTTGTAGTTTGCATTTATATTTTTTATTGAGTAATTTATATTTTTATTTGTATTCTACTCAAGCGAAGCGATAGGAAAACCTTCAATTTAACTAAAGCATATTTTTTTGTTTTCATAATGTACACCTATTCGTTATAAAGATTAATCAAAATAGTGATTTGGCATTAAGCTTCGCCTTAATAAAGAGCATGCGTGAATGCGAATTAACAAGTAGTTTTGAAGCATAAAATAAATAAAAAAGTATAAAATATAACAATGATTTATCTTCCGCCATCCGGTGACTGCTCTAACCACTGAGCTATCACATTTCGCGTTTTTCTAATGCTTCATTCTTGGAAATCACTCATGAAATTCCCGTATAAATTTCATTAGCCGTTTATTTTCCCGTCGATCTTAATATAAACATAATTAATACGTCTGTCGCAGAACTTCTTCCTAAAAAATATTGATTCTAAAACTAAACACTCCGCCTCTATTGTGTTTCGGCATATGCAATCATAGACTGTGATTATGCCACACGCACACGATGTTATAGACAAACGAAGAGATATTTTGTTACCGCAAGTATATTGATAAATTTCATGGAAAATTTATTTGGGAGGCGGCTGTGGGTACCGCCGCACCATACCGGGAACCATTTATTGGATAACCAGCACCTCTGCCAAAGGTCGCCCCAAGTGGTTCCCTACATTTGGTGACTTAGCAGAGGTGTCCGGGTTCTTGCAGTAAGCCACAAGCCAGATCGCGAGAGAGTTAAGGGAGACCTATTGACCTTCACACGTCCGTCACTCCTGGGCACACTGACCCCCAGATTCCTACCCACCCCTGATGCCTTTTTCTTTCCCAGAACTTCTTCTCCTTCCTTCCCTGAAAATACTCTCCACACAGCATCCTAAAAGATGATATGGATCCTGTGTGGAGCTAATGTCAAAAAAACTACCGTACTGTCATTATTTAACATTTTTATCCAGTAAAACAAGTAGGTAGGTACCTAACTTTATCTAGTAAAACAATAATAATATTTGTCTGATTTATATAGCGCCGTTTTGGTGCAAAATCACCTCACGGGCGCTGTACAAATATATAATACACTTCTGCAATGATCTACTTACTATATATGGAGATAATATACAGTTTCATACTTACCTGATAGATCACTTGAGATTAACACTTAATTAACATAACTTTATCTAGTAAAACAAGTAGGTAGGTACCTAACTTTATCTAGTGAAACAAGTAGGTAGGTACCTAACTTTATCTAGTGAAACAAGTAGGTAGGTACCTAACTTTATCTAGTGAAACAAGTAGGTAGGTACCTAACTTTATCTAGTGAAACAAGTAGGTAGGTACCTAACTTTATCTAGTGAAACAAGTAGGTAGGTACCTAACTTTATCTAGTGAAACAAGTAGGTAGGTACCTAACTTTATCTAGTGAAACAAGTAGGTAGGTACCTAACTTTATCTAGTGAAACAAGTAGGTAGGTACCTAACTTTATCTTGTGAAACAAGTAGGTAGGTACCTAACTTTATCTTGTGAAACAAGTAGGTAGGTACCTAACTTTATCTTGTGAAACAAGTAGGTAGGTACCTAACTTTATCTAGTGAAACAAGTAGGTAGGTACCTAACTTTATCTAGTGAAACAAGTAGGTAGGTACCTAACTTTATCTAGTAAAACAAGTAGGTAGGTATCTAACTTTATCTAGTAAAACAAGTAGGTAGGTACCTAACTTTATCTAGTGAAACAAGTAGGTAGGTACCTAAATTTATCTAGTAAAACAAGTAGGTAGGTACCTAACTTTATCTAGTAAAACAAGCATATATACAAGTACATATCTCAATCATAACAAGTAATTAAAGAATTTCGCCAGTCATATCAAATTATACATATATTTTTCACGAAAACTGCATAAAATGTGTAGAGTTAGAAATTAATCATCTTACCATACTTGTATATTTTATTGATTACTCTTCTAACCTATCAGATTCGTGTATACAATGATAGATGTTGTAACTTTGTCAAAAAGTAATAATGAATTCGACATTTTTTATCGATTTAACAAAATGTCACGATTTTATCATAACATGTTATTCGTTCTGAAGATATAATGGATGCTAATTGTAATATTTCAAAAAAAGCCCAGCTTTCTTACAATATAATATATTATGCAAACTTAAAAAGGGTAATTGATAAGTAATACCTGAGCATATAATGACAAGCCGGAATTTTCTCAAATAATATTTTGGTATTTTGTAACTTTTTTTAATGTGAGACCGCACAAGAACCCCAACTGCTCCCATCCCAAATTGGGACATGTTGTGAGGGTAAGGTAGTGGGGAGAGAAGGAGATGGGGAAGATGACGGTGCATAAGTACCTGGCTATTCAGATCTGGTCACAGAACACGTCCAAAGCCATTTCTATGAATATATATTGAATCTTGTTGAATAATATAAGTTGAGCTGTTTTCTTTCTACTACATAGTATAATTCAAAGCATTCATTACGATAAACCTCTCAAAGTCACCTATCCTTCAGCAAATACTCGGAAAATATTTTACTCTACCACCCGGAAAATACACGTCGAGAAATCAATTTTTGTCCTCACGATAAATTTACAGGCCTTATTAATAAAACATCACTTTATGAATGATTTATTGATTTGCCTTAACATTATATCGTAACGATACTAACATTTTTCGTTGTATTGCAAAAATATTCGGATTTTCGTGAACACATGTTCCGACTTCATGATAATATATTCGTAATTAAATAAAAGTTTATCAGGAAACCTGTTAATTCATTCATAATGCCTGCAATCATGTTTTTAACCGGAATTACCAATAATTTGAAGAGATTAGCAATAGTATTTTTTCCGTAGTACTACTGTGAGAGAAAACAGTTTTGTTGTGGAACGCGTTTTCTTGTGTTGCTTTTTTCTTTTTCATTTTGTGTTTACACCAGAATCGATAGTAATTTCAAATGGCCGGCCATTACATTATTTCCCGTTGCCGGAGTCAGTAAAGTTCACGGCCGCCTTAGTGCCACGTTTGCCGAGGCCGTGATTAAATTTTTAAATCGATCTGGTGCGTTCGGGATTGGAATTCATAATAATGTATGAGTAATGCGTGCTTGCCTGCTTTGTTTGGCTGTTTTACCATATTATTTAACATAAATTGAGGAAGATTTTCCTATATAAGTTTAACTTTTTGTGTTGATCTAAGGATTGAAAGGATACAATATTTACCATTCATTACGTAATTTCCCCTAATCTAAGAAATCCGAGTTTTCCTACCCGTCTAATTTTATTCACAACCAGCCACTGCCACCCACCGGTGGTTATGGTGGTAGATATCCCTTGGTGTCACATCGAAAGTAAGAGAGTTTGGAGGCAGTGGCTGAACGTGGGTAGGATTGGGCGATGAAAATGTGCTTTGTTATAGGAAGGCCGCAAATGCTTCAGAATGGGCCCACCGACTGTGTCGGTGAGTCTGATATATTCCAGAAAATTCATGAAGGTTCTCGAATGCTCTAGAAAGTTCACGAAGGTTCAATAAGGTTCCAAACCGAGTGGCGGAGTGTGTCGGTGAGTCTAAAAGGTTCAGGAGAGTTCTGGAAGGAGCCACAGCAACGCGGTTCATATAGATATAACATATAATCAATCAGGATTTAAAGATGCTTGGCTTCCTTTGCAGAACTTTGATTGCTTTTCAGTCCTTAGATTATGTGAAAACGCTCTATATTTCATTAGTTAGAAGTCAAGTGGAATAGAATTCACCCATTTGGTCCGCTTTGTATAAAGTTTACTATAACAATAGAGAACGAGTTCAGGACAAATTTTTTTAGGTACATAAATTTTAAGGCCAAAATTCAAATTGAATACATTAATGTTTTCAAAGAAAACATCACTTTAGTAGTTGAACTATTCAACAGACCAAACTATTAAACGAATGAATGATGTTAATTTGATGAATAAATTTCATGAAATAACGCTGTCTGACTGGAGAATTATGTCAGACCAGGGAGTCATAACAACTTAATTTAGAGCCCTGCCATCCTCGCCACTATTAAATTCAATGTACCGACGAGGAACACAAGACAAAATGTAACCTTCTTCTGCAATAGATGCACAACTAACTATCAGACACACTCATAAACCAATAGGATGCACGATTTAGGCAACAAGTTTCGGGGTACTATTGATATATTTACTGACTTCATTTATAGAATCAAGCGTAATCCATACCAGCACTTTGTTGAATCCTACAAATTATAGTTACGTTAGTAATGTAGTTCAAGTGATTTATCTTATATGTATTATTGTTCTAGTTCCTTTATTATTTTATGTCATATAACGATGTTTTACTAATAGTGTTCCAAATTCAGTTTATCAGTTTAACGTTATTTCTTGCTTTAATAACTAATAATTGCTGTATAATATTCGATGGTTCACTAGGTATATTCTGTTCTTATAATCCATGTACTCGTAAAAGCCAACCTAGGCGTAAAACCAAATAAAATAAAAATAATGCAAAACTCCTATTTCTTCGTTAACATTCATTTAAACTTGACGCACTCGTCAATTATTTCAACTCGACTTATTTTCATAGATTTTATGAACAATAGCATGGCGTGAAACCCGCTCCGCTTAAGTTAGTGAATAATAACATGTTCAATTTAGGCATAATAAGAATGATAGTTGTTTGGGTAAAACTTTACCTACAACTACCGTTTTTAATATGCATTTAAAAAAAAAGCATTTGATTCAACTTAATTACAATAAACACCAACTTTTTGCATTTACGATGTTGAAAAATATTGATATTTGATATTATTTACGTAAATAATCAGATTTTGTACCTTTATACGAATCAAGTCCGTTGGGGATGAGTTCCTAATTAGGTATTTATTGGGATGATCGCTTGTTTGGGATGCTGAGCTCAATCACCAAGTAAATTTATATTTGAAGAACAGTCAAATAATATGCTCGTGTTACAAGTTACTCTCAAGAAGATACTGATTAAGAAGACAACATACAAAGCAGACATGTCCTTTATTCGTCGGCATAATCATGTTATTTCACTCACACGCGAATATCTATCTCATCTTTAGAAACACGATCATCCCATCTATAATATTAATAAATGATTGGTTTTATTTTACTTTATTAATATCATGGAGTTCCACCAAGTATTAACAGTTAAACAAATGACTTTTAACCAGTTACATATTCAAATAAGGCCAATAAAAAGTTTTTAGAACAATGTATCTAATATTTATGTAAAAACGTAGTAGTCATTTTATAAAACCAAATATTGTGATTACATTACATTGATATACCTTCCATATACTTCCACGTCATTTATTATATTATTAAGTTAAACAAATACTTTATTTTTAATCACTAATTTAGTTAAATTCGCTTGACTCAAGCTTCAACGAGGTAAAATATTTAAACTAAACAAAAATACGTCTTGTGTGGGCAAATATATATATATGCTTAGGTTAAGAGGTAGGCAGAATATAAAATAGAACAATGCACATATTTTATAACCCTCTTTACCTAGGTTATTTGCCTTGATTATATATTTTAATTTAGTTTAAATATTTACCGTGATTGGTGAATAAATTTCAATGAACTAGTGTTTAAGGCGATGCCATACGTGGTAATGCAAAATCATGTGTTTTTGGTTTGAAAATTTGGTCGCCTAGAAATGTTTCAGATGCTTTAATTAAATACTGCAAGTAGAATACATCTTGGCCTTTGAAATAATCGAGTATTTTTTAGATACGTCTTTTTATAAGCCCAGTAAAAAATAATGTAAAGGCCTATTAAAACTGCTTTAAAGTTCAAAATCTCCTACTTACGAACCCATTTTCGGTTATTATTTTATTGCATAATGTGGCAAATTAAGTTATTTATAAAATGATCGAAAAAAAATTTAATATTTATGCCTGAACATCCACAAAATAAAATAAAAGGCAGTTTTTGGCGATGTTTTTTTCTTGTATAAATCAAAACAGGCGGATAGTGTTAAGCGGGAATTTAAACCTTATCGCCATCTACGTAAGGGCTGTTATTGATAGCGGCTCAATTTAAAATATTACACGACGTAGTGCATCGCCTTAAAAACAAAGTGTTTGTTACATTTAATAATTTGGCGAATAGGTTGGCGACACCAACGACTTGACCGCGTAAAGTTGTACCCAACCCCCGGAGGCCCGCGAACAAATTAAAAACGCATAAATTGGCCCTCCGACTAAAAGGTTGTTCATCACTGCCACTGTCTGTGTCGTGTCTATGATGAACATTATAATATACACGCACATTATAATAATTCTGCCCATCAGCAGCTGTAGTATTAATTAATTGTATTTATTATTGCTTACTTGGCGAGTACACAGGAGGCAGCCATTCGCCATTCTATAATATCAGTGACCTTATACATAAATTATGACTCCATTACATCTGCGTAGCAGATGTCCTTGAATGAAATATCCATATTTTTCGTATGCCTTCTACTTACACTTAGATCTGTTGTTTACATTTAGAATTATTATTGTAGCTTCCTTTCACCAATCAACTTAAGCCTACGCTAAGTTACACTTCGGCTAATACTTTGCAATATCGGTGTACGTATACATGTATTTATTTATTTCTGTACACTTACATGCGGTTTAGAGATGTTTTCAGTTTATATGGATGATAAGTGCCAATAATACAATAAAACATTCCTAAAATAAAACATGGTTGTAGAGTGTAAAATAATCTGTAATATTTATTACTGAGAAAATATAACTGAAAAAATATATCACAAAATTATTAAGTATCTTTTAAAATTATTCGTAATCCGGTTAAACACTGAATTGCAGGCTTTTGAGGTTTTTAATTGATAGGTTTTCTGATAAAATTTTATTAAAATACCAATGTATTATCACGATGTCGTTATACGTGTTCATAAAAATAACAAACATTTTGGCATTTCGTCATTATATATTATCAAGACACACGCAGGTGCATGAACCGTGTTCAAATATTATTACGAATTTACTAAAAGTCTATTAGGAAACGGCCTGAAACCTGCAACCCCATTTTTAACCGGATTACTAATAATTTAAAGATATTCTTAAAGATTCGTAAATGTTCGAGTAGTAGGTAATGCTTTGTGTATCTCACTAGGAGAAACTTGTGCTAAGTTGTTCGCATGTTTTATTTATTTGTTAAGATTAGATTAAGTGTTATTCAGCCATCACAAGTAAAAACACCGTATCCTCCTTGAGACTCGCAATTATGATACTGTGATTCTACCTATGACGGCAGTGTTGTATATTACGTTAGTTAACTGCTACTAACCTAATACAATGCTGTCGTCATAGCTAAAAGTACACTATCCTCCTCTTGACATTATCCAACATGTCATTGCGTAATTTTCACTCAACGGCATCTACACCCAAAATTAACCTCACTATTTTCATGAATTGATTTTCATAAAGCTATTAATCTTAAGCGAGTTCCTATCCAGTTAGTGGCAGAGTGGTCCAAAGCGTCGGGCGTCGCGGCTTCAATTATCTGCAAGCGAAGACCTATATCATAGCACGAGCAACATTTTCCGCTCATAATGAAAGTATAAGAAAATCAAATATTCTCAAGTTATTCTTAGCCATTAAATAAATCTTAGTTGAAATATTTTATTGATTTTAGCGAACGCTCAGTCAAAAAATGTCGACGAAATCGAATTTATTAAGCTTTCGTTAGGATCAATATTAATAAATAAAGATGACATTAGCCCTGTGAGAAATATGCAAAAAAAAATATTGTTATGAAAATAATACAGCATGTGGGTTTAGTTCTGTACCACGCGTTGATCTCTTTTACGTTGCATCTCATCCTGAAGGATCGATTTATTGTTTTTTTGCCAAAAACGATATCGACCATATTTGCATAATGGTTTGGTGTCCAAATAATCATATATAAATGACTTTGTAATTAATTAGAATGTTATCTGGCTTTCTTCCACTTTTTGGTTATATCCCGCAAATTCGTTACTTATTAACCCCACGGCTGTCGAACTTTTAACGGACACCTAATCCAGAAAGGCGGCCATTTTTATAGATTCCATTTCTTAGGTAAAATATTAAATTTTGTGGCGCGATTTAGTTTGAGCCAATCATTTACTTGACCCACTATCAAACAAAGAAAGGTTTCAAAGTGAACAGCATCTTGAATATCTTATAATATACCTACTAATTTTTACAGGCATCTCTTCAAATATTTTTTTTAAAAAGAAAGACTAAAATTCCCGGGTTACGAATGCAGTCACATTTTTTACAGTATCTTGATAAAAATACGCACTCATTTTTCTCCGTGTAACCGTAATTCTTATGTAGATAGATTACATTAAATATGATGTTCTTTTAGATTTACAACTATTGCGGGATACCCGCTAGCTCTAGAATATTATGCTCGTTTACAAATTTTACTCAAACAGCGTCGTTGTTAGCGATAATTCTCGCCAGCATCGCAAACAACGATTAATCGTCGTTGCCATTCTAAAGGTTTTAATGTAAAGCTGCTGCAGGCCTGCAATACTTAACATTATTTACATACATAATTTTAATTTTTCATAACCGGTTTCACAGTTTATATCCTGCTACCCATTCGTAAACATGTAAATTCGTTCGTATAATAAATATACACACCTAAGTAAACTCGGCAGGTGCCGATGACCACGGATAAAGCAATAAGCGGATAATGAAATAACAATATTTATGCATTGTATGTATGAATTTATTTTTGAGGTTAGTTTTGGTCCGTCCGAATCGTGATCCGACAGGTCTAATGGCTTGTGAAGAATAAATTCACCGTTAAAATTCGCACTCGATTATTTGATGTTGTAACGGATCGGGACCAGAGGGCGTGCGGTCACCTCTACTGGTTAATGAACTCTGTTATATGAAATAATACCGAATATTTACCCACGGAGAATATGCCCACTGACTCACCTGATAAAAATTGACCGCGATGACTCTTAATAATTATATTCTGGCGGGTGGAACGCTTTGTATTGATTTCGGATATTTATTATTTAGTGCTTCTCCTAGCGGGAGATCGAGAGATTTCCCTTAGGGCCTATATTATATTTAGGAATGCTATGTGGAAAGACTGTTTAAGAAGAGGAAGAAATCTGTGTCTTAAAGAGACCACGTTATGGGAGGGTGAAAACAGATAAGCCGGCAAGTTGCTGTTGAGCTCAAGGAAGAGTAATAAAAACGAACCATTGGAATTCAACTATATCCACCGTTAGTGGATCGCTTTTTTATCAGCGTTAGTGTATGCCTCGCGCAAAATTGGTCTCTTAAAAACCCAGGTTTATCACTTTATAGATAATAAATCCGCCTGCGCAGCAGATCTGGACATTACATAAACCTCGAGATTAATCCAAGATCCCTTCTCCAAGCGTTACGCAAGAGATCAGAAGTGTTATATAGAAAAATCGCGTTAAATCAGGAAGGCAGAATTTATTACATGTCACGAATTATCGGAGGAGCGGTTTTCTGAAGAAGCCATAATGCTGCCTCTTACATGCTCGGTTGCCTCTTTCATACATTTTGGTTCTCGTTTCCTTACCACCCACCTCCAATAAACATCAATACATCGCCATTGATTTGATTTTTCACAGTAGTGGCGCTTTACAAATCGTCCAAATATTATTATTATCTTTTCAATTACTCACAATTCGTCGTTTGTTCAAGAAACATTTTCCTTTTACCCAGTATGTATATGTATTGCGTTATGGATGAGCACATTTTTAAAATTAACAATAATTATTTATTGTATTTTTTTTTTCATCGAAGGCCATTTGATTCGAACTCACGATGATTCAAAGTCCATAATCATCTGCGCTAATGTAAATTAACTTGATAGAAATTATTGTTTTTACGCATTCCTTGCAATAATAAAATAAGTGCAGATATAAAAATAGTTATTCATTGCCAGATTTATCGATGCGTGAAGAATTTGTGAAAATGTTTTCAAATACAGGTCTTCAATGTTTTGAATATCAAGTTTAATGGAGTACGTTAATTATTAAGGTACTTATTTATCTTTACTTGAGGAATGTTTTCGGTGATATTAACTCATAATTGTATTTGAGTGATGTCAAAATTCGTTATTGCGAAAACGGGTTTTTTCCACTCTATTTCCACCACGAAAATGTTTGGCTGACTGTCGGAATTTCACCTTGCATATTTTCATAATCATAAAATCAACCTAATTCTTACTAGATGTCGAATCTAAAATATTATATACTGTACTTCTGAATCTTCCTCTATCCCATCTGCTTCTCCTCTCTTCAATCTCACAACTCACCCAAATTAGGATTGATATAGACCCATTGGCTGCGGACAATTGGTACTCGGTTAAATTAAATTTCTTAAATTAATATAATTCATTTTTAAAAAGGCGATTTCTAAATTAAGAATGAGTGCATTTTGCTTGTTTTTTGTTGTGAATGGTCCTTTTGTCTTTATTTAGACTAGACACTCTTATAATTGGAAAGAATGTGTAGGGCAGCCTGGAGGCCAGCGTGCTCTCTGTTATGCTCTCAACATCTCTCTTTATAGGTAGAAACCTAACTGCTCGCTCATCTCGCTTCTGAACTGGAGGGGCGAACCTATATACTACAGACATCTCTATAAACTATATAAACTCTAAAGCTACTAGCACTAAAGCCATCTATAATACGTAGCTCGAACTAGTAGATGATGATGTAATTTTATTAAATTTGTTATTTATATATGCTTTCCTCCCTTTTGATGAAATTTCTTTGGGATCAATATTTATCGATTTATGTTGCGTTGAGAAAATTGAATTAAACCTGTCGTCTTACGGGTCGGTAAGCAATTGTCATAAGACCCCGCGCAGAAAATTAAGTTCGCTATACATGTGGAACTTTTCTGCGCAGGGTCTTACAGCATTTGGTTTAAGTCGATTGCTTACCGACCCGTGGGACGACGGGCTAACTGGACATATAATTACCAACCTACCCTTGCCTCCGATAAAAATAATCATTATTGCATCAATTTTTATGAATGTTCGTTCATAAAAAATAAAAATTCAAAACATAATTCATCGTCGTTCGCCCTCAAAGGGTTGTAAGTTGTACGTGATTGTGGCTTTCTGAATGGCTATTTTATTTTTATTACAGTAATAATGGGTTCTTGACTTGTGACGGTCACTCACAAGTTTAGTTGTTATTTCCTTCGAATATTCCCTATGCGTGTCGGGAAGGGATTACTGTAAAGCGTAAAATAAAACGTGAAGGTCAGGGTCTATAAATTAAGGGTAATTTAGAAGTACCTAGTATTAGATTTGGGAATGTAACGGAATAAAGTTTCTTTTTATTTATTAATTTTTTAAAGTGACATCTCATCGATTTTTTTATTACCTGCTTTAATTATTTGAATTATTGATTTCTAATTTTTTCCCTTACTAAAATAAACATACAACACGAAAGCAATAATACTATTCACTTACACATTCAGTAACACTTTAAAATATGTTCCACGCAATATTTACAATGTATTTATTATATTAATCAATCTGTTTGATTCGAGCAATTAAAACTAATAATTTCGGTGGTGCGTCTCTGTGTAATTCCGTTTCAATGACCTTTAGAACTGGGAATCTTAGTTTTAAGCCACCCGTTATAAGTCACTATCTATGTAACTTCGTTATAAGCCAAAAGTTATAAGTTATAAGTCTAAGTGATAGGAATAAATTAAATGCACACATTAAGTTGTTAAACAAGCGCTCTTGAGGTGATTTTCTCACAAAAACGGCGCTATACAAATAATCCAATAATAATAATAATTATTTTAATCATTTAAAAATTCTTTTTTTTTTTTAATTTTTTGACAGTTGTAGTACTAACGGTGTTCATTGTAAATGTAAATTTATTATCGTCTTTTGATTGGCAATGAATGATCTTGATTTAAATATATTGTTTTATAAATACTTTCAGCTTCACAAATCCTAATTATAATATCCCGTGATTTTCACAGCACTGATTCATTCAACTCATTATGATACTTTAATTTAAAAAATCCTATCGATTTCTTGCTTCCAAAAATGTTACTTCCAATAATCCACAGTTATCCTGTCATTATAAGTCGTAAGTAATAGTGTGGTCTAAAGATAATCTAATAAATAGGTAACTGTACAATAGTTGCGTTTGAAATCAGTAATCGTCATAATCATGTGAGATGAAATTTCACAACAAATGAACAGTTTCAAAAACATTAATATTGAACTACAGTTAGTTTTGTAATTATTTGTAGCCCGCTTTGAAATATTATTAAAAAATACTACCATAGCGGCACATTTTTTCCCGAGAAACGTGCAAATTTGTGAAATATTTTTTGCATAATATTTGAATAATCCGGCGAATCTTCCGATTAGCATCCGTTACCTGATATTGATATAATAATTTTACTAACCGGTTTGAATTCACATGACTCTGACCCCTTTACCCCGATTACAAATTTGCCCCACTTTATAAAAAAATATTTAACAATAAATTTATGATTAATATAATTGGTTGCTGTGATAATGATGTAAAAGTTCGTAACGAAAAGAGAAACAAAAAACATTTTTTGTTCCTCTTATAATTTAAATATTATGTTTTAAGTTTTATTTGGTTTTACATCCAGCTGGGCTCTTATATGGATTGTAACAGAATGTACCTAGGGAGCTATCGAAAATAATACACAAAGTTTTTAAAGCATGAAATAACGTTAAACTGATAAACTAAATATAAAATAATATTATTAAAACGTGTGACAGAAACATAACTTAGTCTCTATGTTCCTGATGGTTATCTCCGCCACCGACAGCATAGACTGTTTTATCTCCCAGCCTGCAGGACTAACTTGCCAATGGTCATGCCGGTGGGGAGAGCAGTCTTGCTGTTGAACAGAATCAATTCGGATATCGACATATTTAGCTGAAGGTGAAGCTGCCTTTAAAAGGCAAGCTCTATTGATGCTGGTATAATTGATACACCGCTTATTTATTATGTAATACCATTTTAAAAATGTACTTAAAAACAAATTAATATGTAATTTTGTAATGTTTTTAAAGAAATAAACAAATTGAATTAAATTGAAAAAAAAAATTAATTAAAGCAATACTATATATATAAGACAATTCACTTTAAAATTACATTATCAATGTTACTATAATTTGTACACGGAGAAAACATACTGATCTATAATATTGCTAATTTATTAAGAATCGCTTCAAATTATTCGTAATCCGTTTAAAAACGGGATTGCTGGCCCTTAAGCAATGCAAAGAGGAATGTTTATCATGACGTCGGAACACGTGTTCATAAAAATGATACAAATATTTTCGCATTTCGTCATTATATATTATCAAAGCAAATGCAGGTGCTTGAACACGTGTTCCGATATATGAGGAATTTATTAAAAGTTTATCACGAAACGACCTGCAATCCCGTTTTTAACCGGGTTACAAATAATTTTAGTAGATTTTTCATAAATCAGCAATATTCATTTTTCTCCGTGTAGGATTCAACAAAGTGCTGGTATAGATTCCGCTTAATTCTATAAATGGTGTCAGTAAATAAATTAATAGTACCCCCAAACTTGTTGCTCAGATTAAGTTCCTGTGTTGTATCATATAAGTGCCCTTTAATGTTTTTAAATAATCGTTTGGATAGGTAGGTAGGTACCTTGTGGCGATGACAATTTTCCCTAAAGAACCGGATACCAAAGAAATCGTCGACCTTTATTTTTTCACCACCGTGTCTCATCGCATTTCTGAATTCCGACTGATTCATTCGAAAATTTTGATTTTAATCGATTATCGTCCGCCTGACGAGTTCGATTTTATAAGAACATTTTTTTTAATGATTGTTCATCGATTATTTACAGAATAGAAATATTTCTATTATGATAATAATCGATAGTTTCGAAATGGAAACTGAATATTTTTTGCAACGTGATTAATTTGTTCACCGTTTGTATTGCTTCTTCTATTCGACTTTTTGTATTACAAAACTGTTATAGTGAGTGAACTGCGATGTAACCCCTTTTGAACCTTCGTACCAATACGCTGCAAAAAATGTGGAATGTAGCCATGTTTAATTGATTTTGTTGGAACGGCGGTTGATATTATGATGAATAATGCAGCTGTACCAATTGATTCGCCTGCTTACGACTTCCGTTCTCATTGGTTCAATGATGACTTCCACCACCATCAGTCGATCCTAACTTTATGTAAATTATAATACTTGCTCGCCGTATTTCGTATGTCAAAACAATATTCGATTTCACGTTCACATCCCTAGCCAAGGATATGTTCCCAGTATACCCATCCCCGCCTTTCAGCCTTGGCACAAACCAGAACGAGTGCTAGCCGCGATCTACGAGATCTAACGATCGCTACGAGGCTGTCTCACTCTCTCCAGTATAAACCAAAGCCAAGATGAGAGGTATAGGTATACTAAGGACATGTCCCTAGCCAAGGATAAAGAACGGTAGCATTCTGAGCAATATAATGCTTAACTATATATAGTATGAATCACATTGCTTAATTAAAATACAGTAGTACTAGAGAAGGGGTAGGTAAAGGATCTGAGAATACGATGATCTTTAACAAATTGGGAACATCTTTAGTATCGTTCTACATAATTATATCTAATATTGTTATCTTATACCTAGGGAGAATTTGACCTAGGGAGCCCGCCCCTACCTTAAATGGCTTGCAATGGCTGTTGATGATTTGCTACGTAATAGAAGTGAAAAAGTTTGGTAAAAAAGTATTTTTATTTTTTAGCCATGTACAGCAAAATATGATACTTGCTGCCGCTGCCTTCAAAATGGTATATTACTTACCTACATATCTAATATATTACAATTACGTTTTTGAAGTTTGTACCATTCTGAACCCAATCGCTGCTTACATGTCTGCACATGGTCTGTGTTCTAATGATTTCTGGTTTTACTGCCGTACCATCAGTGCAGTCACCCAGATAAACTACTAAATCATTTTTAATTATCTGCAATGGTGATTTACAGAAATATTGCTTACATGAATTATTACAAATAATTGCTACCCGAATTTTAACACTTATTTTTCTTTCCTTATGGAACAATGTCTTATTGATAGTTTGATATTTAAACGTTACATAGCTCATAATGGAAATACTGAGTTCTGAGGCTAACCTACAGATTAATATTTTTAAAAAAACTGTGTGAAATTTATGACGTCACAGCTCATCTTTCAAGAAATCGCTGCTTCAGTTATCATTGCGCCTAGAAAAATGATCCCGTTAAAAATGTGACAGTATGCCAACTTTCTGATAAAGTATTAGTCATTCAGAATATATCGATAACACGTGTTCCGCCGTCCTCATATTCTACGCCCATACGGGCTTTACAAGCATTTAATATAATAATCGTTAGTGCAACAGTCATCAAGAATTAAAAATGTGACAGCATGCCAACTTACTGATAAAATCTTAGTCATTCAGAATATATCGATAACACGTGTTCCGCCGTCCTGATATATTCTACGCCCATACGGGCTTTAAAAGCATTTAATATAATAATCGTTAGTGCAACAGTCATCAAGAATTAAAAATGTGACAGCATGCCAACTTACTGATAAAATCTTAGTCATTCAGAATATATCGATAACACGTGTTCCGCCGTCCTAATATATTCTACGCCCATACGGGCTTTACAAGCATTTAATATAATAATCGTTAGTGCAACAGTCATCAAGAATTAAAAATGTGACAGCATGCCAACTTACTGATAAAATCTTAGTCATTCAGAATATATCGATAACACGTGTTCCGCCGTCCTGATATATTCTACGCCCATACGGGCTTTAAAAGCATTTAATATAATAATCGTTAGTGCAACAGTCATCAAGAATTAAAAATGTGACAGCATGCCAACTTACTGATAAAATCTTAGTCATTCAGAATATATCGATAACACGTGTTCCGCCGTCCTAATATATTCTACGCCCATACGGGCTTTACAAGCATTTAATATAATAATCGTTAGTGCAACAGTCATCAAGAATTAAAAATGTGACAGCATGCCAACTTACTGATAAAATCTTAATCATTCAGAATATATCGAAATACGTGTTCCGCCGTTCTCATATATTATATATATTTAATATACATAATCGTTTAGTGTAAAAGTAATCAAGAATTAAATATTCCTATAGTTTTAACATGTACATTAAATATTTTCCGACACAAATGATTTAGTGTAAAGGTTATTTAGTTTCAGAGTTGTAATTTTTTTTACCCATTTTATGGTACTAGATCCGTTGTAGCTTTATCCCTCTTTCTAATAAAGTACAAATAGGAAAGAAAGGTAAAAAAATAGTTTTCAGCAGCAGGACCGTATAAGATTGTACACAATTTAACATTGCGACAAATTTCAAGTCCACCCTATTCGTCCACGTTCTTTGCCCTCCGTATTACCAACATTGCGGCCGTATTGTGTAATGCACAAGTGCACCGACCTCCCGTAACCCTGGCCAGTACATACACAGCGGCTAATTGAATTGATTAGCGTGGCCACTGAAGTGATGGATTTTGATCCCGCCGGTTTAGTCGGGTGAGCTGATGGTACCATCAGCAGTATGCACTTCTGTTTCTTCCTACATCAGCGAGACGCTCCAGGGGCAATGACTTGGAGCCATACGGCGTACAATACAGTACAGTGACTACCGACTGCTGTTAGTTGAGGTCTATGTGCTCTGCACGTAATTGGATTATCCAGTTATTTATGATGTATGAGCGGAAGTCATTCGCTTATAATCTTGGACAATTTTGGGATGCCTCATAAAAATGTTCTATTTTTTATATAATAATATTTGGATGATTTGTATAGCGCCTTTTTTGTGAAAAATCACCTCAAGGGCGCTCCACAAATATGTAATATATGTATATAATGCTCTATCTTATTACACTATAGACTAAACAACTTTTTGCCATAGATAAAAGGGAAGATTGGAGTGAACCGGATCCAGTGGACAAACTGATGATTTACTGCGTTTAGTATAGCACATAAGCCTCTCGGTCAGACAAGCTGCTTTTGAAATGTGCACAAATCATTATCGAGCAAACACCAAATCCGATGCGAGTTTCTTTCCATTCGCATGTACTCAAAAATTTCAATCATTATTTCAGTACAATTGTTCACAATTTCGAATAAAATCAAGTGAGACGGCGAACGCAGAAACACATAAGAGTATGAAGGACAACCTGGTTCAATCTTTGTTCTTGGGGAATGAGGGTAAAAGTGGGCCACTGATGGGCGAGCATGTGCGCGACGAGCAGTCTGTGCGTGACGTCGATACAGTGCTCGTCGCTCGCCTGTGACTTCATGCTTGCTGCGGACTTGCTCGCCCGTCAGTTGGCCGCTTTAAGCTCGCTACTGGTTTCGCGAGAAGGCAGTAGAAACGAGGGGCGTTCATAATGATATAGCCGTTTCACTCGTACACATATCATTTGAATGGCTACCATTTTGTAAGGCGTTCCGTTCATTTGGCTATGTATGATGTTATCTGTAGCCATTTCATTCCTTCACACAAATTCGTTGGGGCTATTCTTTTCTCGTGCGTTTCGTTATTCTATTTCAATCTAGAAACAGGAACGTGCCATGTTTTTAGTATGAACATATCGCGTCTTTGTATTTATGTCAATACTTATGGCTCACAGATTGCATCCACCGGTTTGTGGATCACTGATATAAATCTATATGTACAATGCATTTGACTAATGAACGTGATGCTACGTTAAAATGTAGATATTTTATTATTTATTTATATTCTGTACAGGCAGATAATATACAGGACCATACTTACCTGGGAGGTCACTTGAGATTAACGCTCTTTATTGTTTATTAGAGAAATTAAGATACAGTTCGCACGCTGAGGATATAATTTGCAACACTTTTTATTGGAAATGCTATTATTTAATCCTGGTGTTTATTTTAATAATATATGTTCTTTAATTAACGTATTTAGGAAAGGAAAAGCAAATTTAAAGATGGGCGGTACAAGGACTTGATTAGAATATATCTTCCTAAATGCGATTCGTCACCCGGTAATAGAGAGATTTAGGTGTATAATATTTCCCCGGATTGTCAGTTAAAAATAATAAATATTGTAATTTTCTGTTATTTAATTAACATTTTCAGGATTTATGAAACATACGTTAATACTTCTCATCATATAAAAACACGCCAAAATCGAATTGACAATTTTATGATTCTGAAAGTAGGTACGTATAATTTTTGCATATACCTATTAATATGTAAAAAACGAATGTTAAAAAATTATAATAATAAAAAGTGTTTAGTGAATTCGCAATAGAAATGTATTTTAAATTAATTTAAATTTAATGCAAAGAGATACACCGCCATAGTGGAAGATGCCCTCTGCATCGCATCGTCCTGAGAAGCGACCACCACTCCACAATAGTTTCTTGAAATTACTTTAGCAATATTTCGTAAGCAGATGCCGTAGTTCGACTCACTCCAAGCAGTTGGTAGGCTTGTGCGGGTGCCACATAAAATAAGAATTAGTTATCGTTTCATATTTCAAACTGTCAAAAGACAACAAAGTTGTACTTGTTTAGTGAAATTCGTGTCATTCCGTACACTTGTTAATGCACTACTTCTCTGCAGCTGCGCAAATTGTTATCTTAGTCATCTGTTTGTTAAATTATTGTTTTTTCTGCATGTTTATGATGTCATAGAATTTTATACCGTACGAAACTCTTCTTTAGGATAATTATATTTTTTAATCCACTCTGCCATACCATTAATATGATATTTATTTATTTAAAGTGTCATTTATTTATTTGTTATTGACAGTCACAGTAGAGAGCCATAGACAGTCAGTCATAAAATATAGAAAGAAAAAAGAAAAGAGAAATTATAAGATTATATGAGCAAAAACACATAAGAAATGAAGAAGACACAAAAACAAAAAATATGCACTGCGAAGATGTGTAATTCGTAGAGCTTTTTTATTTTAATAGAGGCATATTAACACATTGTTTGCGGGAGACGCTTAAAAGCGTCTTTTGCGTACTGTTGGTAGAGAGCGGGAGACGCTTAAAAGCGTTTTTCGTATTTGTACACTATTGGTAAAGCGCGGGAGACGCCAAAATGCGTTGTAGGCACACTTAGAGTAACAATATATTACGAGTAACGTATGATGTTGGTTACTCTGTGAAGTAAAAATTATGCGTCAGCTCTCGTGACACGTGTACTAGGTACCTGGCAATTCGTGGAATTGGGTCGGGTAGCCGGCCGACTGTGGTCATAAAACATGCACTTGAAATAAAATAACTGTAAGATAAATGTTTCGTTTTTTTTAAATCTTTATATTTCTTCAGTTTTAAAGCGATATTGTTTCGTTCAAGACGTTCTCTATTTTCTTTTCTGTCTACATTCCGCTTTAAAAATTTCGTACAAAGTATTTGTGTGCTGTGCTCGAAAATTTATTTGTTACATAATAAAGGGATATTTTTTCATAAAAAATACCCTATAAAATGGACTACGGTAATGATAATCGATTACAATAAATATAAGAAAGGCATTGACCTAGCAGACCAATATCTTTCGTATTATTCTATTTTACGAAAAACCACCAAATGGACAAAAAGGCTAGCGATGTATATAATAAATTGTGCATTATTCAACTCATTTGTTGTGTACAACTCCGTAAAAGAAAGGAAAATAAAATATAAACAATTTTTTAAGGAAATCGCAGAGCACTGAGATTACGTCAGATAATAGTCAAGACCCGGAACCAACACCATCAACATCTGGTATCCGAAAAAAATCTTCAAAATCTGATCCTCCAGGAAGACTATCGATGGATATGCGAAAACATATATTGGAAAAGATTGAAGGCCCTGGTAAAAATAAGAATCTGCGAAAGCGATGTCGTGTGTGCGCGGTACACAAAATACTTAGCGAAACCCGGTACATGTGTAAATTCTATGATGTACCTTTACATGAAGGGAATTGTTTCCAACGATTTCATACTTTCAAACAATATTAGTGTTTAGTGGTGTGTATTTAAAAATATATATATACTATGTTGAATGTGCATAAAATGACTAAATAGACAATACGACAAAAGTGCAGTTTTTTTTAAATTTAAACTTATATATCGTAATTGTTTCTTCAAAAATATAAAAATTTGTGACCAGATCATAATAAAAAAAATTGAATAAGGTAAAATACTGAAAATTTTATTTAAATGTGATCAATAGTTCAGAAGTTATAGCTATTTTACATGAAACGGAATTTTGCGCGCGAACATGATAAAAATTGCCCGCTTTACGGCGTAGATTGATTAAAAAACCCCCCGCAAACATTGTGTTAAAAACATCAGCTAACGTAGCATAAGGGTTACCAATGGTGTGTAATCTATTTATAACTTAATTGTAGTCTAAAACCGTAGTATAATTGTAACAATAATACATACTAGGGAACCTTGATAATGGTAGGAACATGAAAGTGAATCAATACAAAAAAAAGTAAACTACTGAAAAGTAGTTTATTGGAACTTTTCTGTTTTTTTTCTGTATTTTATTTTATTATTTACTGTAATATATATTTTTTTGTCTTGCTTTCTTTAAAAAAAAAATATTAATATATCAGGGCTATCCAAACGATTATTTACAATCTATCTATGTATCAATAAAAATGTTAATGTTTGTTTGTTCAAATTAAAATTTTAAATCATTGTGAAAAAATAGTTCGTCAACATAAAAATGCTATCATTAAAACGTAATTTCATGGTAATTTTTTTCTAAAATAAATATAACGCGAAAAAACACCACCACTGGTCGTGTTACTGGGAATCTTTTATGTTATTCACAAAAAACATAGAAGCTTCTACAGAAAACCTTTATAAGTAAAAAAAATCAGTTAAAATCCTTAAACGTTATAAACACACAAACGATACTTATTTCCTGTCTACTAAGTGGTAGGAAGTATTTATAGTCGGTAGATACCAGCCGAAAATAATGTAACATAATTGTTCGAATAATAAAACATTTATGGTAGGAACCATTTCATTGTTTTCCTTATCGTTCTTGATAGCTGTCCTAAGAAATTAATTCATTTTGCTTTGTCACAATTTTAATTATGCCCCAATAGCCAGTATCAAAGTTAGCTGGTTAAATTATATACATATTTTTGCATGAAACTGAGTTATTTTTTGAAAATTTATTTGATTATATTTTTTTTCAGTATTTAAGGAATTTATAATGAGGTCATTAGGTAAAAAATTTGTTCTTGCCGGAAGAATTAAAATTATTTTTGTGTTCTATTTATTTTTAGGTTAATCACAAGTTATTAATAAAATCGACTCACTGACGTACACATATTATTTTTATCATTATTTGAATTGTGATAGTTGGCGGTCAGGGATCATTTTACAATACATATATGTAATTGTATTTTATAATACATACATCTATTTGTATTTTATTAAAGATATATCTAATTGTATTTTATTCAAGTACTCAATACAATGATTATAAATTGGTTTTAATTGCGGTAGGCGAAACATTTGTAGTTTTTTTGTTTGACATTTTGAGTTATCGTTTCATAATATAGTTATAAGAATAGCGTTGATCGTTGACCAGGTATTTTGCATTTCTACATTATGTATTATCAAGGCAAATGCAGGTACATGGACACGTGTTCCGTTATATTAGGAATTTATAAAAATTTTATCAAGTAACGGCCTGCAATCTCGCTTTTAACTGGATTACCATTAATTTGAAGAGGTTCTTAATAAATTAGTAATACTAATGTTTCTCCGTGTATGTATCACTGAAAATAATCCAAATACGTAAAGATAATTTTAAACAAAGTTATTAATAATACAATAACCTTCTGCAAATATATGTATACATTTTTCTGGTCGTATCGCAGTATTCCCCCTCGTACAAAAATAATTCCAATTTCAATATTCGTGTTGGTTTGCACAGTTTGCACCGGAGGCAATGCACCGTCGGTAATTCAACCCTGTCATGTTTATGCAACTGTGGAGAATGGTGGTTGCACTTTTTTTTTGCAACGACTATTGTTTTTACGCGATTTATGCGCTGAATACGCCAGATTCGCTACTGGGCTTTGCGTTCCGACCAAATCAAAAATTGACGTGTAATTGCAAGGAAATTCAGATTTGATTGATTCGACTAGAGGTATTACGTGAAATGATTTCTGGCATCTCTGGTTGTTCTGTTATCTGGAACCAGCATTTTTATGCATTTATTTCTGTCTCAATTGCCCAAAGCCAGTGGAACTATGATATCCTAATTTTGGGTATGTTGTGGTGCCGATGGGAGTGGAGAGTGGAAGCATATCTGGACACCAAATACGGCTAGAGCCTTTTCAGGAAAATTTTAGATTCTGAATTGTTGTATGTCACCAGGGCGATACTGCGAGTATCTACGACTCTTATACGTTTATCCCATCATATGCATTATTTTTTACCGTGGTTTCAACAATTACATTTTTTAAAAAGGAAATTTTTCACATTCGAATGAGAATTAGACATTGTTCCGTTCCTTCTCATCTTTATAAAATTCACGTGCTTGATTCCTCAGATTATACATGCTGTGGTCTAGAAGTGGGAACTTATCACATTTTTTGGTTGTCCCTCTCTAAACAAATATCCTCTCTTCTATCAAATTGCCTTATCTGAAAAATTGCCTCCCTTCCATTCAACTCGTCTAAACTCGACTCCAACCAACCATATAATTTTGAAATTTGCTGAATGTTTTTTGTTGGTTATTTTTTTATATCAAAGTATATCTTTTCACAGTTGAAAAGCGTAACAGAGTTCACTGCACTCACCAGTATCAAGTATCTAATTTCCACCCACAAGCTCCCTAACTCTGGTTAAATTGAAAACGTAACTTAGGTTTTCATAACGGGTTGTTATACTTGCATTACCGTCGCGTCGCCCGGCGCGGTTCACTGAGCCTTTTGGCGTTCAAATTAATTTAATCGTTTTAAAAATACATAGTCCTCCACTCTCACAGCTCCAACAGCTCACAGCGAGCCTTTGTATGAATTTATGCATGCGATAATACTCTGTGCATTCTTCTGAGCGTAATTGAACCTGCCCGCTGGCCTACCCACCCCTCTCTGTATGATTTAAAAAAAATATATATACACTACATACAGGGTGTAAAAGACTAACCCGACTCAGATTAACCAGTGATTTTTAAGGTTATTTGGAGAAAATGCGTTATTTTGGTCTTCGGTGACATATATATTTTTTTTTTTGCACACGCTCTACACCGGAGGCCCTGAGGAAAATTATTTCCCTCAGGGTCTATGTAATTTTTGGGGGTGGTGTATGGAGGGTATTTTCAAAGAAAGGTAGGAGAGGTAGTTCAGGGAAGGATAAATGTATGAGGGGTGGGTGAGAATCTGGAGGGCAGTGTGTCCAGGAGTGACGGACGAATGAATTCATCTCTCTCACTGCCGTGCAAGGTGGTGAACCGAGAGAGTCCTGCTGGAGAGGTCAAATAGTCTCCCTTAACCAGTCTTTCCCGATCCGGCCCGCCACGCAGTAAGTGGGCAGACGCTTCTGTGCCAAAGCCTGACTCCCTGAACCCGGGCACCCCTGCTAAGTCTCCAAACGTAACGAACCACTTGGGGCGACCTATGACAGAGGTTTTGTTTATTCAAAAAATTGTTCCCGGGGCGACGGTACCCATACCCGCCTACCAAATTGAAATAAAAACAAACAAAAATTCTTATATATCGCACAATGTAATCCATCTGGTACAAGAGGATTAGCCTTAAGCACTTTGCCAGTGGCGACATGTTAAAAAAAACACGGTTTCCGGAAATATCGTGGTATAAGCGGGAAAATTTGAAATCAAATTTCATTTGTGGTCGATTTTTGTGCTTTTTTTTTTTGAGTTTTCGTAAACTAATTGAAGGTCTGAGTTGGAATTTATTGGGATATTGTTTGTGGTGTGACAAAAAAATCAATGCTCAGATCGAAATAAAGAAGTTATTTTTTGGGTTAATATGATAATAACATAACTTATAATATATTATTGCTAAATCCTCCATCACAACACAAGCAA